>NW_021835488.1:10000-40560 GCF_006345805.1 Octopus sinensis
CAGCAGAAATAAATATTCGAAATCCTTTCACTTTTATAAAAAGATTAAAAAGAAAAAGAGGACAAGAAGCACTCGTTTTTTCACAATGGAAAATCGCTTCCTAGTAGCCGGAATTTCGCGACAAAATGTGTTTATTAAGCACAACAACCTGAAGTGCATGCCGCTGGGCATTAAAAGCCAATCGCACAAATCTAGAGGGTCTCTATGCCCCCTTGAATCGATAAAAAATCATTCTTTTTGCCATAGCAACCACATCTTTATAGCTTGCGAATTTTAACCATCGCAGGTCTCATCCTCACCACGCATTTAGTATCCCTGCCAATTTTCAGCTCGATCCTAGCCTCGGTTTGGCCGCCATTAACCGTCAAAGCAAAAGGTGCATACGATTTTCGTCCAAAGACTGTTTTATAGATTATATAAAAATAATACAAGAAAATATACAGTACAGTAATTTCTATTTCGCGGATTTTCACCTAATGCGGGTTGTTTTGGAACGTAACAACCGCGATTGTCGAGGAATTACTCTAATTCATTGGAAGTTCCTCACGCATGCTTTCTTTTCATCTACCAAGCAATAAATGTACATTCATTGTTTGGTAGATGCATAGCTGTATGATTACGAAGTTCTCTTGGCAACCATGTAATTTTGCGTTCATGCCCATCTTCCTGTGAGCTTTTTTCGCACACGTTATACATATGTGGAAAAAAGTATGCATGTGGACAAAAAATGTACACTGATAGGACTTTTGAAGATGATATTAAATTTATCTAATCGAAAATGTCAATCGTGTAATTTCTTAGTATATCATTATCAATACACACTAAAAACAGCACACGGGTCAGAATGGTATTTGCGCGATGTCTACTAACATGGATGCGTGCATACTATGCAATGAAAGACAAAGTTAGCTCACAATAGATTTCTGCGCACACCCACAGCAAAAAGAATCAGAGGGAGCATTGATTCAATCCCAATCTTGGAAGCAATCAATTGCAATTGCTCTTAGTTATAAGTGCATAGTGAATTAACGAGAGAAAGTCATACTAGTGTACATAATATAAGAGATGGAGTCGTGACATTTACAGCAGAAAACATTCAAACAACGATGGTAACATCCTTATTAATCACAATATCCCTGCTTGCTATAAAGTCGATGAATTAGCTAAGTCATCACGTGGCATTTGTTCTGACTCACTGTACTCCGAGTTCAATTTCCGCCGAAGCTAACGTTGCCTTTCAACCAAAGCGGTGGATCTACAGAAATTTAAGAACGTCATACAGGGTTGCTTTGCAGTAACTCTTCCGGTTTTTGCTTTCCGAGTTCAAATCCCATCGTGACCTAGTTTAATAGGAGTAGACTTATCCGTCGCCTGATTTAACTCTACAACCCAAGGACTTCGGTGCTTTTAGTTGAGTGCACTTTGTTTCAAGCATTCGGTGGGGGATCGCTAGTTTGAGTATCCCATACCCTCTCTACTCATCAGTAATTTTGGGGGGCCCTGGGAATGGTCATGGCCACTGCCTATCTTCTTGACTAAAAGACTAATAACATCCATATCATCACATCACCTCGAAGATGAAGCAAGCATCTAGGATTTCGTACGGAAATATGAAAAAAAAAATATGAAGAAAAAATATGACAAGCAAGATAAAACAAAAACGCAATCATATTTTCAAAACTATATATGTGTGTATGTATGTGTGTGTGTGTGTGTGTGTGTGGTGTGTGTGTGTGGTGTGTGTGTGTGTGTGTGTGTGCGTGTAACTATCGATATATATCAGTAAAGAATGTAAAGTGAGAAATTCGTAAAACAGTTACTCTTTAAATGAAGTACCTTGTCATGCTTGTTCTGCCCCGAGTTACAAACACACTCCCTGTTCGATCTTGGCTACCAGAAAGGCAATGACTGAATCAAGGATTGGCTCCGTCACACACCCAGAAAGGAGTAATCAATGATGTTATAATCTATATATTCCGATGTAAAATGAAATAAAGAACATTAATACAAACAGCACCAGTCTAGAAAGGTCTGCAAATGGTGTAGACACTCCTTGATCTCCTACATTATGCATTAATAAAAATAATATGAGTGGGGGAAAAGCCTACAAATACAGAGTATTTTGGTTGTGCTCTATGATAATATAATTAAATAGATTTGAATTTGACATAATAAAAGGTGAGAAAAAGACTTTGAATATAACTTCAGGTTGATTCGCTATATTCAGTTGAGGATGCCTTTATCACATCATAAAACCAAATTCATTGTCCGGTCTGTCCCAAATGGACGGCTAATGTCACTAAACCACCATATATAAACGTTATAATTTACAACCCAAAAGAGATATTTGGTAATAAATATTCAGCTCGGCTTTACTATCTGTTTCTTACCCAACTTTCTCTCTTTTTCTCTCTCTCCCTCCCCCCACTCTCTGGTTCTTCCATTCTCTCTCTTTCGCTCTTTACCTGTCCACTTTTTTTTTATCATCATTAAATGAGAGTTTAAACTATAATGTCATGGCGTATCTCATGCAACATGTTTGTTCTATGGGTTGTAATTCGGGGAAATTATGTGCAATTTACTGTAAAATGGCAACAACAAACTGAGAAAACGATACAATATCGAACTGAAATAACAAACAACTGATAAGTGGAGGCCATGTCACTGGTTCAAGTTTTAACGCTTTGTTTGTTAGTTTATTCGAGTATATAATTCCTCATTAGACAAGCTGGTCTGTGATCTAAACACTTAACTTGGTAGATTAGAAATATAGAGCACGGCAAAGGAAAAGGAACGGAGAAACGGAGTTGAAAGAGAATTGGAAATGCGGTATCGCGTTCGTGCTTCACAGTCCATAAATACGAAATATGTATATCCATGTATCCAGCACCTATCTGCGGTTCAGGGTAGGGTTCTTCTTGCCGATGAGAAGTTCCTCAGCAATGGAAGCTTTAGATATAACATGTTCTAGCGAGATGCACACCAATGTTTTAGCGAATCACAAACAGACGTATTAACAAGATACGCAGGGATGTTTTAGCAAGGGGAACACAGATGATGATGTAGTTCTTCAGCAGAGATTTGCAGCATCCGTGTTTATGTCGCTAATATATCTGTCTGTATTTTCTCGGCATGTTAATCTCTGCTGAAATACTTCTCTGTGTTATTTTGCTAATTAAACTGGTTATATGACTTCTGCTGTTGGTATGCTGATACTCTAAGACAACATACCAACAGCAGAAACCATTTAAGAGCGCCTAGATAAAAAAAAACTCAAAATTTTCATTAGTTTTCTATTCAACAAGCTTCGGAACCCTCATGGACGTTGCACCACCAATACGTTTTTCAGCTGAAAATTACCATCCACTGGCGATTCTTCAGATGAAATGCAGACTTATGGAATTCTAGTCATCCTTACTTACACTAGAAGATCTGGACAAGGTAGTGAACTATGAACGATGTATGACACTGTACTGGAGATAAACAGATGACACTCCTATCCTAAGGCATTTCAAAGAAGTGGCCACAAAAATATCCTCCATCGTAAAATCAAGTTTGATATCAAATACCTTACTCGACTACACTTCGATCTTTCCTTCCGGGTTAACCCAAAAAGGAACAAGTAAAAAAGAGTAATTTTCTCCGCCCACATTCTATATACCAACAAAGTCTAACATAACAGGCGGCCATAAAGCTTTTACTCGTAGATGGGCAGATGTGACAAGATCATACAGGCCAACTTTTCGCAGAGCTGCTGTGCTCCAGTGGCTTCAGTGCTTTGTATAACGAATGAATCTCAGGGTCTACGTAATGGGGCCGTGAGAACAGTTTTCACTGGATGGCCCTGTTAGCTCTTTCACCGTCGTTCTGTGGGCACAGAGAGAAAGAAGAAAAGGATATGACTTGGATCAGCAGAAACTGGTGTCAGCAAGGCGGTTAGTATCAGAGATAATACCAAATGAAAGAGAGAAAAAAATACTAAGAAAATGAAAATTAGACTAAAATGTTTAGAAAGTGGTTTGGTCTTCCTGTTAGAATAGCAAGGTATGGACATACCCTAGAACAATATTTATCCTCGAGTCAGCACAATAACACAAAAAAATGGGTCACTCCTGCTCCAAGCTAATCAGATTTGAAAGCGAATAAACAGACAGTGACTGACCATTGTGTTTGAAAAAAAAAAAAACCTTTGCAAACTTTTTCTAGTTGTATATACACAAAGATCTCATCGAGGAAACAGCAGGAAATTTTTACAAATCAACGACAAGTAACGCAATATTTTATCAGATTAACATGCCGAAGAAATAAAAAGACATAGGAATTAGCGATACAGAGGGATACTATAAACCTTTGAATTGTGGAGGCACAATTCATTAGGAAGCAACACTGGCCTGAACCGCAGTGATAAACTTGCCACATAGAAAAACAGATTTATTTTCAGAACAGCAAAGTTATATACGAGTTTCTGCATATCCGACTACTAATTTATTTCGCTTTTCACCTTTTGTTTTCCTCCAAATTACCCAGTTTATACGACTTATCCATTTTGTCCAATTTAACCATTTTATCGATCAGAGCACAACTCATTCATCTAATGAAGAGTTATGATACCATAAACGCTAACAATTTCAGCCACTTGTTTCCAGCATTTTTATAATCTCGTCGCTCTGTCTTCCTACGCTTAAGGTATGAGTAAAACAAAGGCAATTTAGCTTTACTTCATTCCAGAGAAAACAGAAACTCCAGAGGTAATCTTTTATGCCCACAGTACGCATTCTCACTCTTAAAAGATGGAAGTCTATAGCAAGTATGTTGCGAGTGAAAGAACCTGTTTAATCAAGAATGTGAAAAAGGAGAAAGCAAAGCCTTCAGTGTGAGTCTGTGGTTTGTGGGTTCAACCACGTCCTCCGCTTCATTTTTTGTTATTCACTCATTCTCATTTAATTCTATATATTTTGTTTGTTTATTCATGTTTCGTCTCATTCGATACCCTGACCCCAACGTTTGTTTTGTCCCCTCTTTTTCTCAACCTTATGGTGAATAAAGAAATACTCTCTCTCTCTCTCTCTTTCCCTCTCTCTCTCTCTCTTTCCCTCTCTCTCTCTCTTTCCCCTCTCTCTCTTCTCTCTCTCTCTCTCTCTCTCTCTCTCTCCTCTCTCTCTCTTCTCTCTCTCTCTCTCTCTCTCTCTCTTCTCTCTCTCTCTCTTAACTCTTTGGGAATACAATTTTCAATGTTTTTGCCAATCATGTTATTTAATTCAAAGCTTTCGGATATCCTTAAGTAAATTTTTAAATACCCTAGGGTTTCTAAAGACCCAGCTGGTAACTAATTAATTGAACATTTAAACGTAAACTAGTAACAACGCTTCAGATGTTTGTGATTTTAGTTTTATGTGTCGTTTTGTCATTTTGATATTTTCTCTGCCCCAATTAGTGTCAACGATAAGTGATCGAGCTGTTGTTGTTGTTGTTGTTGTTGTCATTGTTGTCACCGTTGTTGTTTAATCCCACGTCAGCTTTGAATGAGCAGAACCACGACCGAATGCTTACCATGAGTAACCTTACTGTCAGTCTTTTATTCTGCAATAATAATCTGAACTGTATAACATAAAATACGTCTTTCTGTTTGTTTATGCTGAAGGGATATTTGCTTTCTACTTGGTTGAGGGATTACACAGAGGCTTACTCGCTGATTTGTATATAAGTGTATTTGTGTGTGTGTGTGTCTGTGTGTGTGTGTGTGTGTTGTGTGTGTGTGTGTGCGTGTGTGCGTGCTTGGGTAGACGTGTCGTCACATGTCAGCCTTGATTTAGCATATATATATTCCAAGAGAAGGCGACGAGCTGGCAGAACCGTTAGCACGCGGGATGAAATGCTTAACGGCATTTCGTCTGCCGTTACGTTCTGAGTTCAAATTCCGCCGAGGTCGACTTTGCCTTTCATCCTTTCGGGGTCGATAAATTAAGTACCAGTTACGCACTGAGGTCGATGTAATCGACTTAATACATATGTCTGTCCTTGTTTGTCCCCTCTATGTTTAGCCCCTGTGGGTAATAAAGAAAACGGTATTTCGTCTGCCGCTACGTTCTGAGTTCAAATTCCGATGAGGCCGACTATGCTTTTCATCCTTTCGGGGTCGATTAAATAAGTACCAGTTACACACTGGGGTCGATATAATCGACTTAATCCGTTTGTCTGACCTTGTTTGTCCCCTCTGTGTTTAGCCCCTTGTGTGTAGTAAAGAAATATATATATTCCAAGGGGTTCTATCGATGACCACCTCGTCATTTATTCATGCATAGAGTAAGTAGAACTACATTAGCCAATATTTCTTTTATGAAAGCAAAGTGTGATTTAAAGGATTTTTTTTTTAAATACTATTTCTAGCATATCATGCGATGATATATATATTAGCTTCGGCAACTACGGAAATTTTCTCATGTCAATTTTTTAATGCCTTATTAAGAGAAAAATCCCCCACGTTTTCAAAGCCATTTTAAGATCCGCTAAACCTACGCAGCACTGAGATATGACAAGACCAGAACATGCCCGAAGTGGTCATCGTAATCGCTACATCGTTAATCATTTCCATTTTCCAGTATGTGGACAAAAAATGTGCACTGATAGGACTTAAAAAAATCAAGCTTATGATTAATATCCTGAATTTTTCTTTCCATTATTGGCACCTTGGGCAAATGTCTTCTACTATAGCCTCGGGCCGACCAAAGCCTTGTGAGCAGATTTGGAAGACGGGAACTGAAAGAAGCCCATCGTATATATATATATATGTGTGTGTGTGTGTGTGTGTGTACGTGTGTGTGTGTGTGTATATTTGTGTGCCTGTGTTTGTTCCCCACCATCGCTTGACAACCGATGTTGGTGTGCTCACGTCCCCTGTAACTTAGCGGTTCGGCAAAAGAGACCGATAGAATAAGTACTAGGCTTACAAAAATAAATGCTGGGGTCGATTTGTTCGACTAAAGATGGTGCTCCAGAATGGCCGCAGTCATATGACTGAAACAAGTAAAAGAATAAAAGAATAAGAATTATTGATGTAATTTTAACTGAATAAAAGTTTCTAGTGTGAGTATATATATATATATATATATATATATAATATATATATATATATATATATATCATATATTATATATCGTATCATATATCACACGAGAAAAACAGAATTAAGCAGGAAAACAGGCTTATGCAAAGGAATTAATTTACTGGACCGAGCAAGGGCACATTAGAAGATTACATAAAATAGTTCTGAATGCCAAAGCAAAATAAACACAAACGAAAGCAAAAAAAACATAGGCATCAATAGTCTAGCGTTCCTACTGTGCATTGTACTTGTAAAATAAAATTTGAGCTGAACACTGAAAGAATTAATAAAGTTGCTCAAAAAACGAAAAGAAGCGAAACGTCAGTCTATTCAAAATATACCACATAAAATCTCACAGAGAGACTACATTTACTGCAAATGCACGAAGGTAGGAGCATTGCGAGTTGAGAAAAAATTTATGAAACATAAACTGTAGGGCTACAAGAATATCTAGTAAAAAATATAACTAAATATATAGCAGGCGCAGGAGTGGCTGTGTGGTAAGTAGCTTGCTTACCAAACACATGGTTCCGGATTCAGTCCCACTGCGTGGCATCTTGGGCAAGTGTTTTCTACTATAGCCTCGGGCCGACCAAAGCCTTATGAGTGGATTTGGTAGACGGAATCTGAAAGAAGCCTGTCGTATATATGCATATATATGTATGTGTGTGTATATGCTTGTCTGTCTGCGTTCGTCCCCCTCACCAACATCGCTTGACAACCGATGCTGGTGTGTTTACGTCCCCGTAACTTAGCGGTTCGGCAAAAGAGACCGATAGAATAAGTACTAGGCTTACAGAGAATAAGTGCCGGGGTCGATCTGCTCGACTAAAACACGGTGCCCCAGCATGGCCGCAGTCATTTGACTGAAATAAGTGAAAAGAGTAATAAAAATAACTACTAAACAAATCGAAATACGAAATGTTTTCTGTCATTCATGAAACAAACGATGGCAAAACAAATCCTGAAGTAAAAGTCAATCGAGAAGAGAAAGGAAAAATAAGCGATATTTTGAAAGACAAAAGCTAAAACAAAACAAAAAAACAAAGAAAAGAAAAAATATTCAGTCGTCACATGTAAGCACGGATAACTTGGTGGCATGTATCGTGCTTTCGTTAATTGTTTTAGGTGTCATTGTAGTCGCAGTCGGACATAGATACTCTCTCGGCCCTCCACTTCTTGAAACAGAAGAGGAGAAATGATGCACCAGTATTGAGATGGTACTTCACTGTCAGGGGTGTAAACTGGAGCAACTTAAAGTAAAACGTATATCTCAAAAGCACAACGCACTTCCCAGTTCAGAGATCGAACTCACGACCTTGTGATCATTGTCCAACGTCCCTAACCACTAGGCTACGCATTTTACGGTTGTTGAATAAAATTTTAAACTCATTGCAAGAAATATCCCAATTCGGCCAAATCTTGAAAAAAAATTAAATTAAAAAAAAATTCAGTACTGGCTGAGAAAGCCAGATCTCAAAGCTAAGATAAAATGATAGCTTACTCCATCAGAAACTGCCAAGACACGTAATGAAGCAGAATAAGTATCTTGAGGACATTTTGAGACAGGGAAGACAGTTAAGGAAATGGACATTACCGCCCAGCCAGGCATAAAGACGTTGGATCATTTATAAACCAGAAATTGTGCCAACATTATGAAATATAGACACAAAGGAAATAATATAAACGTACTCCAGTAAAGAACGCAGACAATGACATGACGAGTATAGCCTTGGATATGCTAATCCACACAGACTGGGAGATCAAGTTTAATTGATCAGATCATATGGTGATGAACCACTAGCAAATTTAATGGCTTCTGATCAAAGTATCAACCACAAGAGGCGATAATTTAACTCCAAAAGAAACGGAGAAATTATTTGATTATAAAGATTTGGAAACAAAAATTACCAGAATGTAAGGATTGGATCAGGAATGGTCAGAAGGACAAATATAAACCCAAAGCACCGCAGCCGGACATGCATATATATATATATATATATATATATAGTGGCTGTGTGGTAAGTAGCTTGTTTACCAACCACATGGTTCCGGGTTCAGTCCCACTGCGTGGCACCTTGGGAAAGTGTCTTCTACTATAGCCTCGGGCTGACCAAAGCCTTGTGAGTGGATTTGGTAGACGGAAACTGAAAGAAGCCTGTCGTATATGTATATATATATATATATATATATATATATATATATATATATATATATATATATATATATATGCGTGTTTGTGTGTCTGTGTTTGTCCCCCTAGCATTGCTTGACAATCAATGCTGGTGTGTTTATGTCCCCGTTACTTAGCAGTTCGGCAAAAGAGACCGATAGAATAAGTACTGGGCTTACAAAAGAATAAGTCCCAGGGTCGAGTAGCTCGATTAAAGGCGGTGCTCCAGAATGGCCGCAGTCAAATGACTGAAACAAGTAAAAGAGTAAAAGAGTATATATATACATAGTGTACTGTTCCGTGATGGTAAGATCAACAAAAGAAGTACTCCATCTTGTGAGATATAAATATTATTTAATAAACATAATATATATTTTTACGTGCTAGTATTAGTTTTGTGTGCTGAGAATATGCTGAACAGCGTTTTATAACACGTCTGGTATCCCAGCACAATTATGAGACACTGGTCACACAGCATGTGGGCACTGTCTGATGATTGTGCTGCAACACCAGACATGTTATAAAACAATGTTTGGCGTGTTCTCAGCACATGAAACTCTAATAGTAGTACATAAAAACATAGATTGTGTTTATTGAATAATACATATATATGTATATATATATATATGCACACATATGCGCGCACACACACTCTCATATATCTCAGAACATATAGGTTATTGATCCTGGACACATATTACATAGATTACTTTCAATATAATAAGATATGCAAATCCGGGAACAGAACGCTGTACATACCCAAGACCTACGAAGCTGTTCCACTATAGTGCAGCGATAGCACGCAACAAAAATAGACTAGAAGAAGAAGAAGAAGAAGAAGAAGAAGAAGGGGAAGAAGAAGAAGAAGAAGAAGAAGAGAAAGAAAAAGAAGAAGAGAAAGAAAAAGAAGAAGAGAAAGAAGAAGAAGAAGAAGAAGAAGAAGAGAAAGGAGAAGAAGAAGAGAAAGGAGAAGAAGAAGAAGAGAAAGGAGAAGAAGAAGAAGAGAAAGGAGAAGAGAAGAGGAAGAAGAAAGAGAAGAAGAAGAGAAAGGAGAAGAGAAAGGAGAAGAGAAAGGAGAAGAAGAAGAGAAAGAAGAAGAGAAAGGAGAAGAGGAAGAAGAAGAGGAAGAAGAAGAAGAAGAAGAAGAGAAAGAAGAAGAGAAAGAGGAGGAGGAAGAAGAAGAAGAAGAAGAGAAAGATGAAGAAGAAGAAGAAGTTGATGATTTTTTTCTATAATTGCCACAGTAACACACATGAGTTACGTACAAAACAAACTATAACAAGGACGACAACAACAACAACAACAACAACAGCAACAACATTGAGCAGACAAAAGTTCTACAGCAGTCGCGGGGGGGGGGTCTCATTGTTCTAAAGATATTTCTGATAAGAACAATACTTTTATAGAAATCCTTTGGTTGAAACTAATTGGAAATACCATCTCTCTTCTCTGAGTCTCACATTATGTTTGTATGTATTTATGTCCAGTCGCGAGTTTATACACACCCAACACACCCACACACCACCCAAACGCTCGCTCACATACAACACACACAAAAGATATGATATATGTGTTTGTGTATGTGTGTGTGTGAAAGGCAAATATATAGAGTATATGTAAATGTGTATGCGTGTGTATTTATTCACAAGGTTTCACACACACACACACGTGCATCTCGTTAGCTTATGATGTATATAGTATGATGCATGTATACATATATGTTGCATATATATATATATATATATATATTATTATATATATATATATATATACATACATATTTGTCTATGCATAATTATATGTATATATGCATATATGTGAATGTATATATTATACATATACATATTTGTCAATTAACATAATTATATTATATATAATTTAGATGTATATTTATGCATTATGTAGTGGTATATATATATATGTATGTGTATATATATGCATATATGTGAGTGTATATATATATATATAAATATGTATGTATATATGCATATATGTGAGTGTATATATATACATATATACATATATATATATATATATATATATATGAACATATAGATATTATATATATATACATACATACATATGCATACTCCGTGACAGAATTTAAATTAGACACCCTAACAATAGGTCTCACTATCAATGTAACAAACTACAATAAATTTATTATGATTAACTTCTTTTCTTTCTACTTCCTCCTTTTTTCTTCTTTTTCTCCTTCTTCTTCTGCTGCTGGTTTTACAATTTTGATTTACTTGTCACGCAATGTGACAATACGAGCATATACCGTGTGTGTATGTATATGTACACATAAACTTTTGTGACTGCGTTTCTGTGGTACTTATGTGTTCTGTACTCGTCTATATGTTTGCGCGATTCTAACCGTCTCTTTTTATTTCTTTATTGTTTTGGATTGGTCATCGTCCATTACATCTACGTACATCTGGATGGAAGCACTCCGTCGGTTACGACGACGAGGGTTCCGGTTGATCCGAATCAACGAAACAGCCTGCTCGTGAAATTAACGTGTAAGTGGCTGAGCACTCCACAGACACGTGTACCCTTAACGTAGTTCTCGGGGATATTCAGCGTGACACAGAGAGGGACAAGGCCGGTCCTTTGAAATACAGGTTCAACAGAAACAGGAAGTAAGAGTGAGAGAAAGTTGTGGTGAAACGGTACAGCAAGGATCACTACCATCCCCTGCCGGAGCCTCGTGGAGCTTTTAGGTGTTTTCGCTCAATAAACACTCACAACGCCCGGTCTGGGAATCGAAACCGTGATTCTATGACTGCGAGTCCGCTGCCCTAACCACTGGGCCATTGCGCCTCCACACGTACATCTACCACCTACGACAAGAAACAATCTTTTTGACGGATTTCTTCATAGAATCCCATTTCTACTTACGAGGCTTGGGTAGACCTGACTGTGTGTTCAACACATCTGAACCAGAAACCGTGCACCTGGGATGCGAAGTTCTTGACTACGACGTCATGCCTTGTGTTACTTTACCTATATCTAGTTAAGACACAGCGGCATGTCGTGCGTAAACCGACGGCGAATAGTTATATAAAAGAGACAGGTAACTTGTGGAATTGATACGATTTTACTTCTCTTGCTATCTTTAACTAAGACTCTTTAGCGGAATGCAACCGTAGTATCAATGAAAATTGGCAGGGTTTATTCCAGTCTCCTTTCAATAAATCGTAATCTTTCTACTTCAAAGTTTGCTACATTTTCTTACATTTGTTTGTGTGTGTTTTTCTGATATTCTTATCTATTTATCTCAAACCTTGCTTCTGTTTCTTCTTGTATTTCTTGTCACTTTTCAGAAGCTCTTTTCTCCATTTCACAAGGAACATTGATTGCTTCTTGTGATAATGTACACCTTCTCTGCAATTCGACTTCAGATAATATGTGTAGTCGAAAAGTTTTCCATTTGGCTTCCTTACTCCTATGCTCTCATTTCCTTACTCTCATTATCTCAGCCACACATACACCCACTCTCTCTTTCTCTCTCTCTCTCGCTCTCTCTCTCTCTCTCTCTCTCTCTCTCTCTCTCTCCATCTCTCTCACCCACACATATACATGTATGTATGTTCTCTTTTGTAATTTATTATTTAAATTCTTCCTCTGAGGAAAAAGCTGCTTTCTAATAAAGATACGAAGCTCCGTTTCTGGAATGTAGAATACAAAAATACTGCCATACTTTTAGGCTTGAGAACGGTCTTGCATATTTTTATCGTTCCACTTAAAGGTTTTTTTGGTTGTTGTTGTTTTTTTCTGTAAACCCTAGCTTATCCAGATTGTCACTTAAGTATTTACTCGAAAAAAAACCAAGTGTACCAATTATTATGAGTATAAATATAAATTTATAATCTAGTTATAGTAGCGGAAGGTTTCAAATGTGTGTATGTATGTGAAGGCGCGTGGCTTGGTGGTTAGGACATTCGGCTTACGACTGTAATGTCGTGAGTTCGATTCCCGGCGACGCGTTGTGTCGTTGAGCAAGACACTTTATTTCACGTTGCTCCAGTCCACTCAGCTGGCAAAAATGAGTTGTACCTGTATTTCAAAGGGCCGACCTTGTCACACTTTGTGTCACGCTGAATCTACCCTGAGAACTACGTTAGGGGTACACGAGTCTGTGGATTGCTCAGTCATTTGCAAGTTAATTGCATGAGCAGGCTGTTCTGTTGATCGTATCAGCTGGGACCCTCGTCGTCGTAAGCGACGGAGTGCTCCTTTTTATATAAATTAGAAAACAAAACGAACAGAAACACCAACATGTGATATTATTCACCAATTGTATTTTAAAATAAATGTGTTAGGTTTTTTTTATATATATTATTTTTTTATATTTCGGTCTCATTGCTGTCTGTTATTAAGAAGTTCGCTACGCAACCACATAACTTTGAGCTTAGTGTCATTGCCAGCACCTTCGGTATCTTCTCCTGTAGCCCCGGGACGGCATTTGCCTTGTGAATGGATCTGATAGCAGAAACTGTGTAGAGGTTTATCATATATATATATATATATTATATATATATATATATATATATATATATATATATATATATATATATATTGGCTCGAAACGTAAAAGACTTTCTCACCTTCCCGAGCGTCAAACTAATACACCTGCTTGTTGTTTTACACCTGTCTTCAACTTTGTGTTTCTGTAAATTTCAACTATATATATGTGTGTGTGAGTGTGTGTATGTACATGTATATATATATGTGTGTATATATATATTTATATATATATATATATATATATACACGCACACACATATGTATATAGTTGAAATTTACAGAAAAACAAAAGACGAAGACGGGTGTATAAACAACAAGCAGGTGTATTAGTTTGACACTCGGGAAGGTGAGAAAATATTTTACGTTTCGAGCCTACCCTCTTCAACAGCAAGGAACACGAAGAAATAAACAGAGAGAGAATAAAAAAATAAATTTGTGGATTTGGCGGTCAATGATGGCGACTCATATATATATATTAAAGTTGTTTACGGGAAACGTTTTGAATATGCAAATAAAGCTCCTATTCCATTATACCTGTAATGATGTTTATTGGGGTTGCATCGAGCTGTACCGATATAATGTAGATTAAATATAATAATAATAATAGCAAGAATCCTTGGATGGAATTTATAAACATTTAATACATCGCTACACGCGTTTCCACAAATCACATGTCTCTTAAGATCACAGACCATATTCCTGGGATAATTTCAGTGAAGTTCGTAGTATCCGTGGGCATCGGGTAAGATCATCTTCATGGATTCATTTCTTCAGGCGATATAACATTAATGGATCATTAACAGAGGGTCGGTTATCGCTTTTGACCAGTAAGAAGGTTGACTGAGTTATGTGGGTATTTCTGTATGTATCTCGTGGGAAGGAGGGGAAGTGATGGAAAGAGAGGAAGGAATGGTAGTTATATGGGGATGACGGGGTGGGGGTGATTCAGTCTGCAGATGTCAAAGTAAGCCTCACATCACCACACACACCAAACGACTGAAACTAAGAAATGATTAACACAATAAAAGAATAAAAGAAATAATATGGTTTTCGTAAACAATATGGCTACCATAATCCTTCTACTCTTACGTTTCCCATTACTCCTACTTCTCATAATCAAACATCGTCATCGTATTGTTATTGACAAATATTTTTAGTCACTCAGCCTGTTAAAAGAAATAGCAGCAAAATTTCACTCAAATTAGACATATTTTCTTGAAAACATGGGACGGCATTGGATTATGTGGAACTAGATATATATGTTCGCTAGAAGGATAAGATCGGTCGTAGTTGGCCTAGGGCTATATACAAACTAAACATGACAGCTTCACATACATCAGTCTCTTGTCAACATTTAATCTTTATTCTAGTTATATATCGAGAATTGAAGACTTTTAAAATTTTAATCAGTTTCAGTCTTTTACTTATCTGTTTTTTCTTTCTTTAAAGCCATCATCCTTTGCGTGTATCTATACCATATTGAACACAATGGAGCTAAGCTTCGCTGCAGTAGCTCATTAACATTAGCTAATTAGCGCTAACTAATTAGCATGCTGCTAATCATCTATCGTAATTGCATTGTTTGTTTACGTATTTAAGTCTCTAGTTGCGACGCAATCACATCCGATATTCTGTAATCTGAATATCGAGAGCTTCCACGTAACTAAAGATAGAAAATTATAAAAGACGCTTTTACTCGCCTATGGTGACCAGCAGGACTTGTTGAGAGGTCAACGTGACCTTAGAACTGAAGCAGAGAAAAATAAAATGTTATGATTCGTTCATTAGTATTTAAAATAATTAAATGAAGACAATTACAAAAGAAATCAAAAGGGAGTGGCTGGCTTTGTCGTCTGAGAGCTTTGTTTTGGCGGTGTTCAAGCCACTGTGCTTATAAAAAATTGTTTCCAACAGAGATACAATACCAGGAATTTAGGCGGAGAATGAATGACTGTGATATGTTTTATCGACCCAGGGAAGATGAAAGACAAAGATAAAACCCGGTGAAATTTGAATTCAGAATATAGAGATTGGAGGGAAACGGTACGAGACATTTTGTCCGTCGCTTTAACGAATCTACAAATCCATTATGCTTATAATAGTTATTTCTAACATAGACATCGATTCCATTACAGATACTTTATCCAAAAGGATGAGAGTAAAGTTAGCTTCAACGAGATTTGAAGTCAGACCGTAAAGGTTTAAATATCGCAAAATATTTTTCTCTGGCGTTTCTTCGGTTCTGACAATCTACTTTGCTTATAATTATATCTATTGGGTTGTCCGGAAAGTTCGTGCCGATTTTTAAAAGAAAGAAAGATGGATACGCATTGTGCAACAAAATGGTTCATATATGGTTGATTAAAAATGTAACGGCAAGTATTTATTGACTTTTGTCAATGAATACTTGCCATTACATTTTTAATCAACCAAATATGAACCATTTTGTTGCACAATGCGTATCCATCTTTCCTTTAACTTGATAATACCCTCTTCCCAGAATTGAGATGGTCTCATGGCAAAGATTTCATCAAGGTATCTTTTTACGTCATCCAAGAAATTGAAATTTTTACCATTAAGACTATTCTGCAGAGGCCTGAATAAGTAGAAATCCGAAGGAGCAATATCTGGTGAATATGGAGGACGAGGTAACACATTACTGCCGAACTGCAACAATTTTTGTCTGGTTCCTAAAGTATCAAGTGCCGAAAATGAACTTTCTTATCTTCCATTTTAAAGGGTTACAGAATTAACACAGGTTATAGGAAGATAAACTTTCTTCCACGAAAAGATAGCTTAAACTGTGCTTTAAATGGAGGTGAATTAAAATCTATTTTGTGGATTCAACCATGTTCTAAAACAAGTCGAAAGGTAAGTTACTATAAATCGGCACGTACTTTCCGATTAACCTAATATTTCAATAGAAATCTAAATCTTTCATTAGGATTACAGTTAATTAAATATATTTTGTTCACAATTTTATCATAAGGTGCAGGCGTGTCTGTGAGGTAAGTAGCTTACTCACTAATCATATGATTCCGGGGTCAGTCCCACTGTGTGACACCTTAGGCAAGTGTCCTCTATAGCTTCGGGACGACCAAAACCTTGCGAGTGGATTTGGTAGACGGAAACTGAAATAAGCCCATCGTATGTGTGTGTGTCTGTGTGTGTGTGTATCTGCGTGTGCGTGTGTGTGCGAGTGTGTGTGTTTGTGTATAATGTATATATATATATTTTTTTACTACCCACAAGGGGTCAAACACAGAGGGGACAAACAAGGGCAGACAAACGGATTAAGTCGACCCCAGTGCGTAACTGGTACATAATTTATCGACCCCGAAAGGATGAAATGCAAAGTCGACCTCGGCGGAATTAGAACTCAGAACGTAGCGGCAGACGAAATACGGCTACGCATTTCGCCCGGCGTGCTAACGTTTCTGCCAGCTCGCCGCCCTGTGTGTAATGTATATATCTATGCATGTATCTTCTGTGTTTGTTTCCCACCACCGCTTGAAAACCGGTTTTGGTGTGGGTACGTCCCTGTAACTTAGCGGTTCAGCAAAAGTGACCGATAGAATAAGTACCAGGCTTTAAAAAAAAAACAAGAGTCCTTGGGTCAATTTGTTTGATTAAAAATAAACCCTTTAAGACCGTACCCCAGCATGGCCGCAATCAAATGACTGAAACAAGTAACAGATGAAAGATTTTTAAAAAATTGAAAATAACATTTAATATTGATCAGTAGGACCCAGTAGGTCTTTCGAGTATCATGAGTTCGAAAAAAGATTAACCCCGCCAAGATTAACTTTAAATGTTTTTTACTAACACTCAACAAGTATAAAACATTCGGGCCTTTTGGAGAGAAAGGAGATGCTATGGTGTGGTTTAAAAAAGATTAGGTTGCTATTTCTAGTAGGTCGAGACACCATGTATAGGTTTTGTATGTGGCAATGTAGATCAAAATGGACGATCATATCAACAATGGCTGCTTTTGGTCGGCTATACAATGTTGAAGGCTTTTAATTTCTTTATTATTAATTTTTACAAAAAAATTAAAGCGATTTTCGTCATCATCTTGCAAAGCTGCATTAAAACTACATTTTAAAAAAATAATCTGGTGAAAATTTGAAAACGTGAGTGGCTGTGTGGTAAGTAGCTTGCTTATCAACCACAGGGTTCCGGGTTCCGTCTCACTACGTGGCACCTTGGGCAAGTGTCTTCTACTATAGCCTCGGGCTGACCAAAGCCCTGTGAGTGGATTTGGTAGACGGAAACTGAAAGAAACCCGTCGTATATGCGTATGTGTGTGTGTATATATGTGTGTGTGTGTGTGCGTGTGTGTGTGTGTTTGTGTGTCTATATTTGTTCCCCCCCCAAAATCGCTTGACAACCGATGCTGGTGTGTTTACGTCCCCGTAACTTAGCGGTTCAGCAAAAAAAAAGAGACCGATAGAATAAGTACTAGGCTTACAAAGAATAAGTCCTGGGGTCGATTTGCTCGACTAAAGGCGGTGCTCCAGCATGGCCGCAGTCAAATTACCGAAACAAGTAAAAAGAGTAAAGAGTACGTGCAAAAAATTTTAACAACATCCAAATATATTACTAGTGCCAAAGACAAAGGTTCCACAGTCACTTGACCTGCTAGAAATGACAGTCAAATCTCCTTTCAATGATTTTCCTGCAGTTTTGAAAAAAGAGGACAGTGAACGATGCTGTCCCAGAGAATTTGAAATAAACTGTTAATTTTCGTTTATACTTTACTTTTGCTTTTACTTTTACTTGTTTCAGTCATTTGACTGCGGCCATGCTGGAGCACCGCCTTTAGTCGAGCAAATCGACCCCGGGACTTATTCTTTTTGTAAGCCCAGTACTTATTCTATCGGTCTCTTTTTGCCGAACCGCTAAGTGACGGGGACGTAAACACACCAGCATCGGTTGTCAAGCAATGCTAGGGGGACAAACACAGACACACAAACACACACACATACACATATATATATATATATATATTATATATATATATATATATACATACGTACGACAGGCTCTTTCAGTTTCCGTCTACCAAATCCACTCACAAGGCTTTGGTCGGCCCAAGGCTATAGTAGAAGACATTTGCCCAAGATGCCACGCAGTGGGACTGAACCCGGAACCATGTAGTTCATAAGCAAGCTACTTACCACACAGCCACTCCTGCGCCTATAATTAACTTTTGCTTTTTTTGTTTTTAGTCATATATGGCTGGTTCGCTGACGAGAGAGAGAGAGAAGATGCCAGGATAGTAAGTGATGAATGAAAGTAGATGGAATGCGCAACAGAAAATTGAAATTGTAAATGAGGAGATTTGTATGTGTGTCTATGTACATACATTCGTGTGTGAGGGGGGGGGGGTTTCAGTGTTTGCCTTTGAAGCAATCTCTAAAATGTCTACAGCTTAATTTGACATCTTGGAAAAATTTTTGCCTAGATCGATCTACATGGCGTAAAATTTCTCATAATGCATCGAAACAATTTAAGTTTAAGAAACAGAACAATAAAACAATTATTTCCAGCTATCAACAAATACATTTGTCCAATCCCAAGCAAAATCCAAATCATCAGTGTCCCCTTTATGACTTCATAGAAGAATCCGTGAATTACATTTATGCATTCACTGCAAATAGATGTAGTTTCTTTATTTTCAAAGTTGCTTTTTTTATTGACACCGGTCATGTCTAACCTATTACCACCCGTGAAATTTTTAAAATCCTTATTTAGTACACTATGACCTACTCGACTTAGGAGTTGTTAGCCACTACACACATTTTTTCTCTGTGTCCCTTTCTGGAGAAGAGCGTAGGCTCGAAACGTAAAAGACTTTATCTATTCCTGAGCGTTATACTAATACATCTGTTTCTTTGTACACCACCTGTCTTCGTCTTTTGTTTTTTTCGTAACCATATATGTATATATATATATATATATATATAATAAATATATATATATATATATATAATCATATATGTATGTATGTGTATATATGTATGTATGTGTATATATATATTGTATGTGTGTATATATATATTTATGTAATGTGTATATATATATATGTATGTGTGTATATATATATATGTATTTGTGTATAATATATATCTGTGTATATATATATATATGTATGTGTATATATATGGTATGTGTATATATATGTATGTATATATATATGTATATTATATATATATATGTATGTGTATATATATGTATGTGTATATATATGTATGTGTATAATATATATATTATATGTATGTGTATATATATATGTTGTGTAATATATATATATATAGTATATATATATATTAAATATATATATCTGTATGTTGTATATATATATATATATGTATATATATATATGTATATATATATATGTATATATATTATACATCTATATATATATATATATATATATATATATGTAATATTATTATTAATAATAATAGTAGGAAATATAATTCCAAACATCAGAGAAAAATTCAATTTTCCATTCTAATCAATTTCACAATATATAATTTAGTGATTTTTTAAAATAATATTTATTATAGTATATTAAAATTTTTTCTATATGTTGTGGATATGTCTTTCACTATTGAATTACTTACTAAAGGTTATTTCTCTTAATTACACACACACACATACAACCACACAACACACACATATATATATATTTGATTGATTTGATTTTGATTTTTCCAGTTTCAGCTTATGAGCTGTGGCCAAGCTGGGGCACCACCATTTGGTGTGCTACTTGGTTTCACTTCATGAAGGCTTTCTAGCAGCTGCTATGTGGTGCATGAGAGAGTTCGATGCAGCTGCCCTCATCTGCCCTCCTGCCGTGAAGTTGGTTCATCTGGACAACCTGACAGAAGAGATCCAGCTTCATTTTAAAGACATCTGTATCCACCCATGCAGGTCTCTCAGGTTCTTCGGGAGGATATTGAAGAGCTGGGGCCTCGGAAGCCCAGGCTATCACAGAATCTTGTCCTACATCTTGATGGCAAGTTTGGAGTCCTAGGCCCACGCAGTGGGCCCCAGTTCTGGCATTTGCGTAACTCTCGATGCCAAAGTTCAGGACACTTCCCTCCAGGATCTTCCATATGTATATTGGCATATCTTTCCCGCCTACGCTCCAGGGAATATAATTTTAATTTCCTGAGTCTTTCCCAGTAGCTTACATTCTGCATAGAGGCTATCTTCTTCGTGTAGCTACGTTGGATCGCCTCGAGCTCTGTGATCAACTTGACACTGGATGGTGACCATAACTGAGAGCAGTAGTCAAAGTGGCTTAGGACAAGTGTCCTCCAGAGGACCATCATGGTTTCTTGTTCTCTTGTTCTAAGTTCTGAGATCCATCCGGCCAGTCGTCTACATTTCATTGCCAATTTAGCAACATGTACACGAAAGGTCGCGTCATCACTCATGTAAATACCTAGGTCACGCACTGATTGTGCCTCTGGGATTGCTATTCCTCCGGGTCCATGTGTTTCATTGGGTATTGCATTTAGTTTTGCAGCTGATGTATAGAGCTTGAAACTTTTCAGCATTGAAACTGCATGCTATTCTTTTCGGCCCACTTGTATATTTTGTCTAGCTCACATGCAGGTGTTTAGTGTCCTCAGGGTTCTGTATTGCCTGTGAACTTTGTATCATCTGCATAACTTTTGATCGTGGCTCTCTGCGTGGCTGAGGGCATGTCTGAGAGGGCCATTATGAACAGTAGTGGTCCCAGAACAGTGCCCTGCGGAACACCGCTCACTATTTGCGTGTTAATGGAAGTGGCCCCTACCACCTGACTTCTATCTTTCAGAAAGTCATGAAGCCATTCTCCCAGTTTTCCAACTATGTTGAGATCACGCAGTTGTGACAAATATCATTCCATGATCGACTTTATCAAAGGCCTTTGCAAAGTCGAGATATATCACTTCCACATTTGAGTGGTTGAGCAGCCGTTTCAGCCCCAGTCATAGTGTTGTAGGAGCTGAGTTAAACAGCTTCTCCTGGTCTATAGCTTTGATTACATCGTCTTCCTTTATATCGATGTAATCTATCGTCGCCGCCTCTGATTTTATATCTGCAGTGGTAAAAAAGTCAGTTGGATTGGTGATTTGGAGATGCCCAGGGGTGGAGTGAAAACACTCTTGAATTGCTCATTCAGTATTTTCACTTACCCTCATTGTTTTCCTGTAAGTGTGCCATCCTTTTCGAGGAGTGGCCCTATTCTACAGTGCACCGTAGCTGTTTCTTTGGCATACCTGTAGAAAGCTCTGGGGTTAGATTTATGTTGTCTATAGCCAGGCTTCTTTGTCTGCTCTTTCCTTTTCATGGGAGAGTTTCAGACATTTTTCGATTTCCAACAGTTTTATTTTTAGGCGGGACTTTTCACTGCTTTCATCTGTTTGTTTAGGCGAGTTAAAAATTTTGTACGCCGTCTCATTAGAGTTTTCCTCTCTCTGGGGATTTTGTTCTTGTGTACAGTGGCCTTTCTCTCTGGAACATATTTGTAGCATATGGCTTGCATTACAGACATGAATTGTTGAAGTTTCACGTCGATGTCTGGCGAGGAGAGACATTTAGGCCAGTTTTGTTTGAGGATCTCTTTCTCAATTTGTTTCCAGTTTGCCTTATGGTAGTTCAAGCTGAAAGATTCTGGGGGTTTCTTGTAGCTGCATGTCCGTGCTCTCTTTTGGCCCGTACATGGTCAGCTCTATCATGTTGTGATCCGAGAGTAGTGTCGGTGTCACTTTCACATTATGGATGAGATCCATGTCATTTGTGAAGCAGAGATCCAGTGTGTTACCTGCCCTGGTTGGTTGGAGTATTACCTGCTCCATGTACTGGGTGTTGATGAGGTTCAGGAGGGACCTCGCCTGTCCCGTTCACATCTGTCATTCCTGTGAGAGAAAGGCCCTCGGGCCATCTGACATTGGAGATTGAAGTCTCCCATAAGAAGTACACTTATGTGTTGTGTCTAATGTGGTTAGAACTTCTTCTATTTTTATAAGGCAGTCTTCAAACTTGCCCACATGGCTTGGGGCATCTGGAGGGCGGTAATGTACACACCAACTACATCAAGTTGCCTAATTGTACAATTAGTGTGTCACACACCGAGTTTGAGTATGACAAGAGGACCTGGGGTGTGAGGTCCTCACGGATGTACATAGCAACACCTCCATGACTCCTTTCTTTCCTGTCGGTCCGTAGTACAGCATACTGTGGTATGTGTAACTCCGCATCTGCTATATCCGGTTTCAGGTGCGTTTCCGTTAGTGCTATGCATAAGGCTTGATTGCATGCAACAAAATCTCTCAGGAACGGGATTTTTTGTCCTGTTACTGAGTGTTTGCAGTCCTCTGATGTTCAGTAGGAGCATCGAGGTGAGGTTTACGTTGTTGCCGTGGTGTCCATCCTGGGTCTGTTTTCTGTGGTAGTGTCTGGTAATAGTGGGTAGTCCCACCTGGGGGCTTGGGTTTGATGAAGCCAGGTCAGCTGCTGTCAAATCTTTGTGCCATGCACAAAAAAGATTGTTGCTCAGCAGCTGCCCTTTCGACACATCATGTGGTGGTTTGTGGCACGCACAACATCTGCGTACCTCCGCTTTGGGGCAAGTGGTGCGTGGTCCATCCTTTTCCTTGTGTTGATGGTTTGTCCATCTGCCTCGTGTCCTCGTGGCAGGGTCCCCGATATATATATATATTGCCGTTCGTCATGACAAGTCCTCTACGACTTCACACTAGGTGAGGACTTCGACAACACATGTTGGTGGTTTGTGGCACGCACAA
Organism: Octopus sinensis; assembly: GCF_006345805.1. Lineage (NCBI taxonomy): Eukaryota > Metazoa > Mollusca > Cephalopoda > Octopoda > Octopodidae > Octopus > Octopus sinensis. Next base: position 33,618 of record NW_021835488.1, read on the forward strand.
CATCTGCGTACCTCCGCTTTGGGGCAAGTGGTGCGTGGTCCATCCCTTTTCCTTGTGTTGATGGTTTGTCCATCTGCCTCGTGTCTCTGTGGCAGGGTCCCCGATATATATATATGTATACCGTTCGTCATGACAAGTCCTCTACGACTTCATCACTAGGTGAGGACTTAACCACCATTTTTCAATGTATCATTCTCTTTTTGGTGTTAGCTTGAAATTTGAGAGAGAGATCTTACAGCCATTTTTAGCTGGCCGAAGGACTGCATGCGGAATTCGTCGTTAGCCGGTAATTGTAATTGTTTAGTAAATTGGCTTCGTACTTCGGCACAAGGCCAGCAATTTTGAGGGAGGGAGCTTGTAGATTACATCCACCCTAGTGTTCAACTGGTACTTAATTTATCTACTCCGAAAGGATGAAAGGCAAAGTCGACTTCGACGGAATATGAACCCAGAACGTAAAGACGGATGAAATACCACTAAGCATTCTACCGACGTGGTAACGATTCTGCTAGCTCACAGGCTTAGTTGCTTAGTAAATTACGAGTAAATTCATAAAATAAATCCGCATCTGGATATATATATATATATATATATATATATATATATATTATACATATATATATATACTAGCAGTATCGCCCGGCGTGGCTCGGGTTTGTAAGGAAATAACTATATAAGCATTTTTAGAGATGTAAAGTATTAGCCATTCAATATGGCTAACCACAAAGCGGGGTGTTACTGTAGCTTTTTACGTTCTGAGATTTAATAATACATTTTTAGAGTGTTACTTCCCTTATATAATAGCCAAAAAATGCATTAAAAATGGGAAAAAATGATGTAATTTTTTTTTAAATCGTAGACTCATCGTAGACGCGCGCTAATACCCAGAAGGGCTCGATATGAATCACGACTATAAGATACCAGGTTTTGGTTACACTGCACCGCAAAATGTGGGAGTAGTTAGGAATCTAAATCGTAGGAGACAGACAGCACACAACCTCACTTTTATATATAAAGATATATATTGTGAGGGATTATCATTTTTCCGTGGTTTTTCTTATATTTCTAATTCCATTGAGAATACCAAGAATAAACAGCAAGACGAGCTATTTTTTACTCTTTATATACCTCAGTGTATTTAAGCCTATGTTACAACCAATCATATTGAGGTAGTACCAGTCTATTCATAGCCAGTAAAAATAGAAAGAGATAGAAAGAGGAGGAAAAAGAACTTCAACGATTGAGTGCAATGTTAAATCTACGTGGTGGTATCAGCCGTTACAGAAAAGTCAAAGAGTAAAACATATAAAAATACATAAATAAAATAAACCCCAAAAAATGTCTGCCAACTTGTTATGAAAATAAACCAAAAACCAAGGGAGGATATTTGCATCTTTGGAGCACTGTCAAGTAAGTACTCTCTATTTATATTACCCAGAAGAGCAGAGGGCATAAATTTCGCGCGGAAATTACCATTCGTTTCTATGCTATATTTTGTCACTCACACCAACCAGTAGCGCTGTTATTGTTCGTGATGAAGTCGAAATATTCATAGTATGAAGTTCGCAGTTCTTTTTTTTATTTATCTATCTATCTATTTTCGGGGTCTAAGCACAAATCACAGCTGAAGATAATTAATAAGACATATATATATTTTAAGCGTTCACCCTCAAAATGGTCGAATGTTTGCTGTCTCAAAAATAGCTGTCTACAATTCAGAGTTAAATAATAAAAAAAACTGCCTTGTCCATCAATGAGCGCGCTACCTCATCCATCAGATACTGACCAGTATCTTTTATCGTTGAACTTTTACTCGTTTCGATCATTGGAGTGCGGCCATGCTTAGACACCGTCTTCAAGGTTTATTATTTTAGTCGAACAACTCGTTCCAAGAACTTATTATATCAGTGTCTTATGTCGAACCACTAAGTTACGGGGAAGTGAAAAAGATTAACACCAGTTTTCAAATGATGGTGATGGTGGTAGGGAGAGTTCAAAACAGACACAAGACACACACACACACACACACACACACACACACACACACACACACACATATATATATATATATATATATATACAAATTGAGATAGGGGTTGTAAATGCATTCTACTTATTATACAACATTACTCTTTTATGTACACTTTTTTATGTACATTCCTTTTTGTACACTGATTTGTTCTGCTTTTTATATTTAACCCTACAGTCTCATATATGGTGGTTTAATAAAGTATGTGATTGAGTATTATCTGGTAATTGATATTTGATTTAGATGTATTTCTCCATTTTCTTATCTTGTTTATATATATATATATATATATATATATATATATATAGTACGGACTTCCGCGCAGTTTCTGTCTAGTAGATTCTCTTACACGGTTTTGCTCGGCCCAAGGCTATAGAAGAAGACAGTTTCCCAAGGTGCTGTGCTGTGAGACTGAACCCAAAACTAAGCGGCAGAAATGCAGTTTTCTTAACTACACACCCATGCAACAAGATTCTTTTACTGGATTCAGTCATTAGAATTTGGCCATGCCGGAGCACGTCTTATAATGTAGACATAGTCAATAGATTTTTACCAATCTACTCGTGTATTTATTTTATCAAGTAAGAAATCATTATTATCAAAAATATAAAAGAAATTGTTCTTTATGTTACATACTTTGGTAAGATGCGAACCCAGACAGTAAATGTGAGTAAATTAATCGCACAAATTATTTTACTCGATACTCTACCGATTCTAAATTTCACTGCTTGAATACTGAGTGGTATTTCAGGAACAAGAGCCCAAGAATATAGTACAATCAGTTAGACCCATGCCAATACTAGACTGATGGCAAAGACGGTGATGATGATGATGACGACGACGGGGACGATGATGATGATAATTAGGAGGAAGGAAGTGAGGAGAGAGAGAAGAGAAGAAGGAGGTGGGAGAGGCGGATTATGATGGCAGCTAGGACGGAAGTTTATAGTCCGTACTATATATGTGTGTGCGTGTTGTGTGTGTGTGTGGTGTGTGTGTGTGTGTGTGTGTGTGTGTGTGCGTGTCTTTGTGTCTGTTTTGAACCCTCACCACCACCATCACCATCATTTGAAAACTGGTGTTAGTTTTTTTTTATTTTAACTTCCCCATAACTTAGTGGTTCGACTTAAGAGACTGATATAATAAGTACCTAACATTAAAAGCAATACAAGTTCTTGAAACGATTTGTTCGACTAAAAAATAAACTTTACTGAAAACTGAACAAATACAAACAAATATTTTAGTTTTAGATATCTCGTTGGTAGAAAAAAAAAATAATTGGTCTTGTCAGTCTCGGTGGCATTTCGGACAAATCTTCAGAGACCGCCCACCCATCTTCCGTCTACTATTTATATAGGCCATACTTTATAGTACAACTAGCAGTATCGCCCGGCGTTGCTCGGGTTTGTAAGGGAAATAACTATATAAGCATTTTTAGAGAGTTTTAGCCAAAAAATAGCAAAAAAATGCATTAAAATGGAAAAAAAATGATGGTAAATTTTTTTTTAAATCGTTGACTCATAGTAGACATTTTTAGAGAGTTACTTCCCTTATTTAATAGCGAAAAAATGCATTAAAATGGAAAAAAAATGATGGTAATTTTTTTTAAAATCGTAGACACATCGTAGACGCGCGCTAATACCCAGAAAGGCTCGATATGAATCACGACTATAAGATACCCGCTTTTGGTTAAACTGCACCGCAAAATGTGGGAGTAGTTAGGAATCTAAATCGTAGGAGACAGACACACAACTTGACTTTTATATATAAAGATTTGCGTTATGTAAAACACACTGATTAGTGCATTAATAATTAGGTGTTTAGAATGTTTGGAAGACATACGCGATTTGAAAACTGGGAATGTGAAGCAGAAATTAAAAGAAGCTATTGAATTAGCGAGAAAGTCATCTGGAAAAAAAAGAAAGTGTCAAACATAGTAACGACGATAAATATTAATATCGAAACCAGCAAAGAGATTAAAATGTTATGTATAGTCCATTCTACTATATAGAACTGAAACATGGACATTATCAAAAGTATTCTTAAATAGATTGAAAGTCTTTTATGTATGGGCATATGGAAGACTTTTGAGAATATCATGGACAGAAAAAAAATTATACAAAATTGGAGATAAAAAACTAAGAATGGAAAAAAAAAAAACTAAGACAATTTATTAGACACCATCGAAGACATAAAACTAAAATATTTTAGACATTTAATTACGAAAAAAGAAAATACAAAAGTATAAAGACATTGAACGGAAGGCAAAATGAATGGAAAAGAGGAGGAAGTGAGAAATCAAGAATTGTGTGGATGGATAATATAAAGAATTGGACAGACTTAAAAGACAGTGAATGGTATAAGGAGAACAGCAAAAAAAAAAAAACAAAAAAAAAAGCCGCAACGGCAATCCATAGCTTTCAAACTACTGTGAACACATGATATATGATGATAATTGTGACAGTGATGATATGATGATGATGATGATCACCACCACCACCAGCAACAAAACCATCATGACAATAGCAGTGATGGCGCTGGTATGGTTGTTGTTGGTAGTGAGGAGGAGGAGGAAGTGAAAGAGGTGGGCAACGATGGTGGTGATGGTGATGGTGATGGCGGTGGTGGTGGTGGTGGTGGTGGTGGTGGTGTGATGGTGGTGGTTGTGATGGTGATGGTGATGGCGGTAGTGGTGGTGGTGGTAGTGGTGGTGGTGGTTGTGGTGGTGGTGGTTGTGATGGTGCTGGTGGTTGTGGTGGTGGTGGTTGTGGTGGTTGTTGTGGTGGTGGTGATGGTTGTTGTGATGGTGGTGGTTGTGGTGGTGGTTGTGATGGCGGCGGTGGATGTGATGGTAGCAGTAGTGGTGGTGGTGGTGGTGGTGGTTGTGGTGGTGGTGGTGGTTGTGGTGGTTGTTGTGGTGGTGGTGATGGTTGTGATGGTGGTGGTTGTGGTGGTGGTTGTGGTGGTGGTGGTGGTGATGGTTGTGGTGGTGGTGGTGGTGGTGGTGATGGTGGTGGTGGTAGTGGAGATGAGGATGACGACGACGACGATGTCGACGGGTAGAATGTTTGTGTAGTCGGTGTCGTCTCAGATATATTAGCAATACTCTACAGTTTTCGCACTAAATGCGATCAGCTCTCGAGAACTAAATTAATTGTATAAGCCTAAAGAGAAAGCCTATCTTAGATATATCGTTGCCATGAAAAGATCTTCAGAGACTTTGAGACATTTGCAAAGTTTGTTTATATTTCCCACTCGAGTCTTAACGACGCCTACCACCCCATCCATGACTACTTCTAGAGACTATCCTTGTTTTATCATAAAGACCAGGAAGTTGTTTTTGAGTTCAAATGTCAGATTTATCCTTTCACTTTTACGATTTTATGTTCCATCACTAGATCTTTCATCTTTCTGAACTTTACATTAGCATCAAATTAAAATCATGCATGACTGAATTTCACTCTCTTCCTTAGCTACTTGTTGTCGAAACCATAATATAGCCACCACATTTACGTACATAGGATCATTAAAACTAGGACAAATGCTTCGACATACGTGACCTCTTCGATTGAAATAAGCTAATTTTCATTAACTTTCACAAATTTTCTTTGTAAAATCCCTATGGATACTAGACTAGGTTTGACAAATTCACTACTTATAAATACCAATTCTAACGAATTACCAAAGAATTTTGAATTTATTATCCATCTGCTTAATGATTTTAATTCTTACAAACCAAATCCCTTGAAATTTGTGACGTTCTATTGTTTTGAAAACTAACTGTATCTTTCTTTAAGCTAACTTGTGTAAATCCCCGCTAGTTAATAATTTATATGTAGTTTTAAGATTTGCTACATTTAGTTATGCTTTAAATTCAAATCCTGCTGTGGGGGTCAACTGTGTTTTTGAACCTTTCACGTTCTTCAAAATATAGTGAACAAAATTTAATCGACTGTTACTTCTCTCCAAAATGTGTAACCCCGTACCTATCATTTTTTTTCATCATTTTATCTAGTTTCAGCTCACGAGCTGTGACCATGCTGGGGCACCGCCATTATATATATATACGACGGGTTTTTCGGTTTCCGTCTACCAAATCCACTCACAAGGCTTTGGTCGGCCCGAAGCTATAGTAAGAGACACTTGCCCAAGGTGCCACGCGGCGGGACTGAACCCGGAGTCATGTTGTTGGTAAGCAAGCTACTTACAACACAGCCACCCTGCGCCTGTTAGATATTATATCATAACAGTGGTTAATAAACCCGGAGTTAAACCCTAAATAAGCCAACAGTCACCCAGGTGGCTAAACTCTGTGACCACCGCACAAATTCCGAACAGCTTCAACGAAACACGCATTTTCAAAGAAAAAAATGGCAATAAAGAAAACAAATGAAACAAAAAACAAATTTTCAACCATTGCCTTAGTATCCATACGTCGAGGAAAAATTACTGTAGCTGTTTGAACAATGTTATAGCAGTACCAGAAAACTTAATCACCAGCTTCTAAACGATCGATATAGTATTGTACATTATGAACAACTACAGCTGGTTGTATTCACCAAGCAAGTCATAGTCGGGAGAAGGAAGCGTACTTTGTAGGCACTGAATACTCTGGCACCAGCTAATTCTGTTGGATAAGACGTACTCGGAGTACTGTCGTTACGATAAAGAGAACCCAATACTCGATACTTGTGGAGTAATAATTTTGCATATACAACTAGATGGTTCTACGCCTCGTTATTTTATTTACTCTTTTACTTGTTTCAGTCATTTGACTTCGGCCATGCTGGAGCACCGCCTTTAGTCGAGCAAATCGATCTCGGGACTTATTCTTTGTAAGCCCAGTACTTATTCTATCGGTCTCTTTTGCCGAACCGCTAAGTAACGGGGACGTAAACAACACCAGCATCAGTT
>NW_021835489.1:0-7500 GCF_006345805.1 Octopus sinensis
TATATATTTATCTACATATACACACACATATATATAAGAAATATCAGGATAAAATCTATACAAGTTTCCATCAAGTAGCCAGTGTGAAAAACCGATTAAAGAAAAAATTAATACAAAGTATATATTTTTTTCTTTATTATATCAAGGGCTATTACTATAAGGCCACACGCTGTAAGAGAAGTTTAAAGCGAAACTACTTCAATAAATATACACACGCAATAATGTATCTACATATATATGTATTTATATACATATATAAACACACACACACATTTACATAATGGTTTCACTCAGCTCAACACTACACAATTGTTACTTTCATGAGATCTATTAAATATTAATATTCGATTGAAATAAAATTAATATGCGGCTATTTACCAGATGAAGGATACACTAAAGATGGCTACCAAGTGTTTGTATGAAGCAGGGCGTCATTTTTTTTTCAGTTGAGTTAATGTGAAAAGATTGGTAATAAGGTGCGGTGAGTTAGTATTCTATATTCTACCATTTGGTAGAATAAACGGACTAATTGTGAGACGCAGTCGTCAATTTACAGGCTTTGGGAACTCAGAGATAATAGTGACGTGAAAATTGTGCTGTGAGGAAGCTATAACACATGGTGATGTAAATTGTGTAGTGGCATCAGTAGAATTAAGTTTTGCATTGATGTGAAGCGAACCTGGATCTCGTTGCCGTCTTCCCACAAAAAATAATCCACGGAAAAGAAATAATCTCACTATGACCAAATAAGTATGTTGATAAGGTAGTTTTTGTTCCAGAATGCCATCATCTAATAATTTTCAATTCATCATGACGTTATACTTTTGGTCATAAGATTAAGGTATATTACATTTCCCTCGAATTATTATGTAAGCTATTGCAGTTTTCACAATATCTCCTTAAGATGAGGTTCACAATTTTGTACTCGAAGAGCGTAAGTAAAAGACTTCCTGGGTGAGTTGAAAAAAGTGGTTTCCTTGACATTGCAATACGAACGCAATGCTTGGCAAAGCAAAGCACACTTCACCTAGACTTCATTTATGGCCAACTTCTTTCTGTGAAATCTTTGGCTGTAATGCTTGTCTAGTGTTTCGTGGTGTCATTAAACTGTGAAGACAGTTGTTTACACCATTGTGTTTGAGAAGCAGGAAGCACTCAGTGAGCAGTTGGTTATTTTTCTGTAGTGACTGGCTGTCGTCTTTGATAATAACTCTGTGACTGCGTATTTGTTTCTTTTGTAGCGTACAAGACTGGAAGCGATATTATCTATGCATGGGTAGATAACGTTAACGTTGCTGATATTAAAGTGCTTATCATACTCATCAGGGTACCATATACTGAGCCAAACCATTGGAAATTAAGGACTGCGTAAATTCAACCTGAAATCAACAAACACGGAATATCTTGTTATATAAGTGATACACTAGGTATGTAACGTATTCAAATATTCACAGTTGTACTAAATCAGAAATAAAAGGCAGTATACTTCTAACTGGAATACACATGATCATATATCATTCACAAGAGCAACACCCTGGCTCTAACTAGACACAAACAAAACACAACAGCAACAAGATCTACCATTATATCCTCAGTATTACATTCAATATACACACATTCGAATCTATGCTACCATGACTACATTCACAACTATATATATATTTTAATTTATTTCTGTATGAATTCTCTACTATCAGATTGTCAATTTAATATTTATAACATCATCCAATAAACACAAAATTCTATTAAAATCAGTGTGTGTGTGTGTGTGTGTGTGTGTGTGTTTTATCGATTATTGATCTGCGTGTTTCATCATCAATATTTTTCTTCACCCTTCAACGTATTGAAGCTCTTGTTGTTTTTTATCATCATCATCATCATCATCATCATCATCATCATCACCATCATCATCATCGTCTTCATCATCATCATTATCGTGTTCATCATCATCATCGTCAAAATAATCGTCGTCGTTGTTGTAGCTGCTATTGTTGATGATAGTGTTGTCACTGTTATACGTATTATAATAAAAATAATAATAATAATTATTATTATTATCATTATTATTATTATTATTATTATTATTATTATTATTATTATTATTATTATTATTATTGTTCTTGTTATTATTATTATTTTTATTATTATCATCATCATCATCATTAGGGTGAAACATTATACTGCTCGAGTTACTACTACTACAACTACTACTACTACTACTGCTGCTGATGCTGATGCTGCTACTACAACTACTACTACTACTACATTGAACAGAAAGGGTGCCGAAGATAGTAAGATGGAGTTTAGACTGCCAAAAAGTGCTCAGATGTTGATGAGACGAGGGAAAGGTTGCCAGGAGAGAAGCCATATCGGTGAAATGATGAACGCAGTTCGTCTTCGTTGTAGCTATAAATGCCTGGGAATACTTGAGGCAGATGGAATCAAATACAATGAATGACAAGAAGGAAAAGACAAAACGAGAGTCCCTGCGGCGAGTGGGGAAAATATTGGCTTCGAAGTTGAATGCCAGAATCATAATTTCACCCATAAACTCGCGCGCAGTCGCAGTAGTTTGGAACGGTGCTGGAATCCTGAAGTGGACGGAGGAGGAGCTAAAGGAGACAAACAGGAAGTCGAGAAAGCTCCTAACGATGCGTGGAGCCCATTATCCATGTGCAGACACTGATCGTTTATACATGAAGAGACCAAATAGAGGAAGGGGACTGAGAAGTGTGAAAGACTGCGTGCGTATCGAACTCGAGAGTTTAATGAGATACGTAGCCCAAAGTAAGGATACCTAGGTAGTGGCAGTTAGAAACGAGGAAATATTGCCCCTACAGAAGAAAGGAACACTAAAAGAAGAGACAGAGAATATTATTCTGGCAGTGCAAGACCAAGCTTTGGCCACGAAATGGAGTGTCAACCTTTGGAATGAGCAACGCACACACACACACACACACACACACACACGCACACACACACACACATATATATATATATCAACAGGTTTGATCGGGCTGTCATCACTTATATCTGAATATCTATCTGCCAATCAATCAATCACTCAGTGAATCAATCTATCTATCTATCTATCTATCTATCTATCTATCTATCTATCTATCTATCTATCTATCTATCTATCTATTTATCTATTTGTCTCTCTCTCTCTCTGTTTCTCTCTCTATGTATTTATGTGTGCGTGTGTGTGCGTGTGTGTGTGTATGTATAAGGAATAGAATATTTACAAAATCTTTGTAACTCTCATGTTTGAAAACACTAATTTCTTATCACTTACCGTCGTTTTTTAAAAAAAAGCAACACGTGTGAAGTTTTTCAGTTCATGTTGATGAAGTTTTAATATGCTTGACATTTTCTGAAGTATCCCACTCCGTCCTTGGTTCATACGATGTTCATTATATGAATACTATAACTTACTCCATATTTCTTATTAGCTTTTCCTCAAAATCTAACACGTAAGATATATGACTCGAAACTCCATTCAGTACTACTACGATAGACAAAGTAGATCCTGAAGAAAAAATATTCCATGCAAGAAAGAACCGTTTTAATGAAGCCTTCGTTCACTTAATTGTTCGTATTAGCATCAGATTTGATTCCAGATGTATTTGTTCAGTTTGTTTGCTTCAGAGTCTTTCTACTTGTCTCAGATTTGACGCGCTAAATCTATAGCTAAACGACAGAGGTATTCTGCGCATGGAAACTTTTTGTTTTTTAATACTTGCTATAAAAATAGTGAAGCTTTTATTTCAACGGTGATATATGTCGACATTCATTTTACTAACAATACAATGCTGTACATAGCACACAAGCAGATAATTACTTCAGCAAATCTGGAAAATTCTAGCAGCATAGAGATTTTAAGAGTATCAAGGATTACACAATTCAATATTTTTCTTCCAAGCTTTGCATCTTTCCGTCATTATTCTTATTGCTCTGAGAGCAATAAATCCTAAACGTTAACTCATTTCGTATTTAATGAGTTATTATAATAATAAATTCAACAATTAATGCATTTCCCATCAGACGATAAGAAAGATATAAATGGAAACACATCATTAATATTCCAGGGCGTTCATTTCAATAATTTTTAAATAATTTTATGAGCACATGAAATCATTTCATCAGTAAGGTTTAATCCAAATTAATCCAGTTATACGGATCGTCGTAATTGGTTAAGTGTGAGTTTGCGAATATTCGTTTTTAACGCGGCATAAATATGGAGTCGTAATGCTACTGGCAACGTGCCGTGCATTTAAATCAAGTCATAGGTTATGCATACATACGTACATTCACACATACATATATACATGCATTTATACATACATATGTATATACATATGTATGTAGATAGATAGATAGACAGACAGACGTAAAGGTAGATAGATAGATAGATAGATAAATAGATAGATAGAGAGATAGATAGATAGATATGTAGATAGATAGTTATATAGATAGATATATAGTAGATAGATAGATAGATAGATAGATTAGATAGATAGATAGAGTAGATAGATAGATAAATAGTATAGATAGATAGATAGATAGATAGATAGATAGAGATAGATAGATAGATAGATAGATAGATAGATAGATAGATAGATAGATGGATAGATAGATATATTAGATAGATAGATAAATAGATATAATAGATGACAGCCCGATCAAATTGCCTCTACAATGGATGCGGGCTTAAGAAAGCCTTGTAAGTGAACTGGAAGGATAGAAACTGTAAGAAGCCAGTTGATATATATATATATATGTCTGTATATATATGTGTGTGTGTGTATTCATATATATATTTATAAGTATGTATGTGTGTGCGCGCGCGTGTGTAGGGTTTATTTTAATAGGGATTTGAACTTCCCTTAATGAAATTATGTAGGATATAGATATCCATTTGTAGGCGCATCACATTTCTTGCTGAAATGATTTTCGTCTCACCAGTTCATCTCCATGGTAACATTAATATGACTCTGACCCGATACTCCAAAAATCATTTTGATGCATGAAGCTACCTGCAACTGCCTGTAGTATGCTCACATACACGGCAGCACATGAAAAAAACATATGGACGAAATCCCACTCGCCTAACATACCAATGCCTTCCTTCTCCTTTTGAATTGCGTGGTCTGATGACAATACCTCGAGTGTTATGACAAAATGTACCCAGAATGTAACGTAAATATTTATCTGACAACAATCTTCGCCATACCGTGGTTCAGACATCACGGTTCACCTATCGCGGTTTACCTATCGTAGTTTATTATTTAAGCTTGCGTCGATTCCTCGGACGTATTGTTTGGCATTTATAGTAAACAGAAAAACAAATTATAAAAATAATTTTTAAAATGTTTTTCTACTTCACGAATTTTCACCTATCGCGGGGTTTGTGAATGTATCACCCGCGATAGTCGAGGGATTACTATACATATACTTTTTCAAAATTTAGATCTAAGTATTCTATTGTATCGTAAAAGAAATACTCTAACGACATATATAGTATAAACATTTATCCTCGACAAAATGAGTTGGCAGATATCGCAGTAAATGCTACGCAAATCCAAGTCTTCCGAACTAAGTTTATAATCTATAAGTGAGGGCGCGTGGCTTAGTGGTTAGGGCATTCGGCTCATGATCGTAAGGTTGTGAGTTCGATTCCCGGCGACGCGTTGTGTCCTTGAGCAAGACACTTTATTTCACGTTGCTCCAGTCCACTCAGCTGGCAAAAATGAGTTGTACTTGTATTTCAAAGGGTCAGCCTTGTCACTCTCTGTGTCACGCTGATTATCCCCGAGAACTACGTTAAGGGTACACGTGTCTTGCACGTTAATTTCACGAGCAAGCTGTTCCGTTGATCGTATCAGCTGGGACCCTCGTCGTCGTAACCGGCGGAGTCTTTTAGATAATCTATAAATAATAAATCTGACATATACTTCATAATTAAATTAAGCTTTACACTTGTTTTAATTTTATAATCATCATGATTTTTGTATTGGCGTAATTTGCTTACATAATTTATAAAAGCGATGTGTTAACCACACCGTCGTAATATATGGTAATGAAGTAACAATTACAGATTGAATTGCAAACGAATACATCTATTAATATTTTAATGCATAATAATGTACACAAATATTACTTCATGTTCATCATAACTTTCACATAGCTATATCGAATGTTACTCGACTTGCCACTAATTTTAACTGGTAACAATTTATGCTTTAAAAAAAAATCAGATTCCTTAGTGTGTGATAATGATAAAAATTACAAGAATTACTAATTGGTAAAATGGAACCAAAACTTAAAAGAATTTCAAGATTTTAAAAGGTACATTTGGATATAGACGTGCAGACATGTATACATTTACAAAAACGTTTTTGAACGTATATTAATAAGCTATATGATGGCGTGTACACTGTTATTTCAAAGAGGAAGTCGTATGAACAATTTTATGTTAAAATCAAAAAACATCGTTAGTGGCTATACGCATTACTCTTTAATGTAGACTGACAGATATAGCTTTAGGATTGATAGGAATATTTTTCTATGGTCTTTAAATGTCAAATAAGATTCACGTTACATTGACAATCGTACACTGATAGGAAACATTAAATTCGGTACCGTTTCATTTGTTTCAAAACTTGATTAAGATGGTGCGTGTTAGAAATGCTTCTTAGCGTTGGTAACACTGTCTATGTATATAGATAAACACGCATACAAACACACACACACATATATAATTTTTATCTACGCAACCAACATTTCTATGCTTTTTCACATTAAATCTTATATATATCTTTATGTATGTATGTGTGTATGTATATATGCTTGTATATTTATATATATATATATATATATAAACATATATGTATGTGGTGTGTGTGTAAACATTGGTGCCTTGTTGTACCACTATTCCATATTTATATAGACATATCTATGTATACATGTATATATACATGAATAAATATATATTCGAGGGGCTGCTGTATATCTTCTATCCATAAATGTATCGCAAATGGCCTGGCTGGACGCCGACACTTCCGAGTTCTTTTACAGGACTAAGGAAAACCGATGGAGCACAGAGACAAGTGTGTGATTCTGAGAGGTGAATATGTTGAATAAAATCATAGTTATCTGCTCCTACTCTATTTCCTTTTACCCAGAGCCAGAAACTCCTCAGTACACCCTCGTATGTCTGTATATATATATATATATGTGTGTGTGTGTATGTATGTATGTATGTATGTTATGCATATGCATATATATGTGTGTGTGTGTTTGAGAGTGAGAGAGAGAGAGAGAGGGGGATCTGGATTTAGAAATTTGAATCGCCCCAATGATTAGCACACTATCAAAATCTGTTGAAGGAACTCGGTCCATATATTCGAATCTCGTTGGATTCGTATCAACAACCACTGCATAACTTTGACAAGTCAGACAATCAAGGAGACACTCTCTTTATAGATGCTATCAAGTGGT
>NW_021835489.1:17500-30000 GCF_006345805.1 Octopus sinensis
TTCAAACTATTGTTGTTGCTCCATGTTATCACACGCTAGCTGATGGCGGAGGGTTTGGAATTTTCCTGCTGTCTTCTACTCTTTTATATATAGCTTCTAGGTCTTTCTGTAGAAGATAATCATTGAGAGCTTCCTTGATTGCTTGTATTATTTATGTGTCTTCAGCATAGCTAGAAAGTGTAGCTGTCTCTGTAACTCATCGCATGTTCCAAAGAGGTATCTTAAATAGTAGTGGCTTCAAGACAGTTCCCTGAAGCAATCCACTCACTACAACTGTCCCTTTGGAGAGGGCGCCATTGGTAGCCACCGCTTGGCTTCTGTGGTTTAGGAAGTCATGTAACTACTCTCTCAGTTTTCCTATTATGACGAATCTCCGTAGCTAGTGACATATCCCATGTTAAACCCTATCACAAGCCTTTGTAACGTCAAGTTATATCACATCCCCATTTCAGCGATTCATTGGTTGTTTCAACGGCCACTCAAAACGCTTCAGAACTGTAGAAGGTCGCTACATCCTGAGCGGAAACCGTGCTGGGTCTCGGAGAGTAAGTCACTATCTTCGAAGAACACGAACGAGGAGCTTGATGTTTCCTAGCAAGAAGTTATGAAAGCTGTCATCAAGGTTGGTTAATGATCCTTCCATGTCTTTGAGGCTCTCTTCAAATGATTTCCTATGCTTTGGAGCATCTCGTGGACGATAATTTGTATATTTTTACCAGTGTTATCCCCTTAAAGTGTATTACCCGTGTGTTACAAAATGAGTTTGAGGGTGAGAGCAGGGACTACAGGCGTAGTGTGGTGCTTGTACATTGCAATCCCTGTCATTTCGAAATACAACATCCTTTGGTATGTGCATCTCAGCTTCTTGCAAATCAACGTTCAGCTATGCTTCTGTTAGTGCCAAACATATTGATTGATTGCAGGTAACTAAATGTCTCAGGTATGAGGATTTGCATTAGAGGCACTTTACATGGCCACTGACATTCAGAGACAAAATACTAGTGTGACATATGCTGTCGGTGGTGCTCAGTGCCATCAAATTTGTAAAGGCGTCACAGGTTGCCACCCTGTGTCTGTTGATGTTGTCTGCAGTTGTGTAAGTTTGGATATATTTATAAATACTGAAACACTCACACTAATAAATGGAAATATGCAAATATATAAGCAGAAATATGCAGAAATATGCAAATATAAACGCACACACACACGTATAATCAAATATAGAAATATAAACACGTACACACATATGTATGCATGTATATATATATATATATTATATATATATATATATATATATATACATATATATATATATATACATACATATATGGACGTGCACGCACATATATGCAAATACATACATACATGTACAAACGTGCCGGCACTTACATTGATATATATATATATATATATATATATATATATATATATATATATATATACATGCATACACGTACTCGCCGTACAAATAGTCATATAAACTGTTTACCTAAACAATGAGAAATCAGAAGACAATTACATGCGTATAATTAGCAGCTGTGTTTGAAATTTCAGTGTTTTCTTGACAACGAAAATAAACACATTGTTTCCATTCGTCTAATTTCTACGCTTTTATTTTCATATCTTGCACTCAAATTGCATCAAGAACAAACATGAAAAGTAAGAAAGGGGAAGAGCACAAGAAACATTTAAAAGTTTGATAAAATCTAGCAAAAACACATTCATGGAATATCTAAACTACTTCTTTTCTTTTTAATTCGTACGTGTTCATTTTCAATGGCTGCCTTCAGTGCACTGACTGTTATCAGGTTTGTGCCGTATACTTTATATTTTAATTATCCACATCATATTTTGATTATCCAATATTGATAAAAATAATTAAGACTGTGAGACTTTATGGACCCGGTAAATATTCTCCTGAACATTTTTGTTGTAATCTACCTGCTTACCAAAATCTTGCTTGCTCAAGAAATTCGTTAACTTAAGTGTATTAGGCGTGGAAATCAGGTTATATTTATTCCATATATATACAGTATTTTGCATCGTTTTATTATGGATTGGCCCTTGTATTGAGATCGAAAGAGTGAGAAATATGTGAAGGTACCGTGCTTTGGAGCATGGCTGTTGCACTCCATTTCACATTGCTCTAGTTTCCCCTTTGATCAAGGGTTTGTTGGCCTGCTCGTGTAGCCATCGGGATGGCGTCATATCAAGGCTAAAACAATGCAAAAGCGCATTGTGACCAGCGATGTGCAACATCTGACAGCTTGGTCAGTCACGTGATCGCTTGATCACCTGAGTGACAAATATACACATATAAATGCACAAATTCATTTTATTTCATCAACCCTCGTATAATTCACCACTAAACATCATTATTAAACGGTTCAAGCAATGTTTTTTTGCCTCAAGAAAGCAACATTATGAAGTGAATATCTCCATTTTCATTCCCTCTATCATAAATGCAACGATGGAAGTTCAAATTGCCTATCAGCAACAGAGTTATAACCAGCCTTTGTGCGCTAATATATACGCTTCATACTTATATAAACTAACAAGACAAGCTAGCTTAACCCTAGGTAACCGAGTAAGAACCACTGGCGAACATTAATCAAAATGCGAAATTACTAGTCATGTGACTATGCCCCGGAAGCTGCCTCCCTTGTCAGTCATAAGATAAGTTTGTGTGGCTAACAGTGGTTTTGACTCTTATTTCTAGCAATTCTGGTGCCAGCTAGTACCGTTATCCACTTTAGTGAAGTCTATAGTTCTGCCTTTCGGTTGTAAATTTTGAATAAGCCACCTTTATTATATGTGTGTGTGTGTGTGTTTCTAAACACTGAGAAAAGTTCTGAGACGCGTTAAATGTTATATACATACACACATGTCTATATATATACACACACACACAAATATATATATATATATATATATAATATATATATATTCTTTAAACACAAAGAAACACGTTTACGCTTTTAGACTAAGTTGCAAATAATTGCAGATAATTTTATCATAGGTGTTTATATATCTGAAAATAAGAAATATAAGATTACGCTTTGCGCATAACAAATGTTCTTTTTAGTGTTATAGTTTTCCTGAAAATATTTTGGGTTGTGTATTGAAAAGATGAGTTTGACATACATAATACAAATGGAAATGAGAGAGGGTAAAAAGTATCATTTCTTTTTGAGTATTTTGTACATAAAAATGGTTTTAATGCATATTTTTTATTGTGAATGTTGCGGTCAAAAGAGGGTTTATTGAAGGAGAAAAAAACCTAAGTTATCGATTTGCGCTAGTGTTCATCGTACCAAATGTTTTTAAGATCTTTGCATATGTATACACACCGCTTGATACTGTATAAATAGATACCTATACCGCTCGTGGTATTTCCAAAGCAAGGAACGAAAGATTATTTTCCGGGGCTTTCGTTGCTGATGTACAAGACACCTCTATAAAGTTACGTGTTGGTTCATATTTTTGTAAAGTGTTTCTTTAGACCAGAGAAGGTATTTTAAGAAAAGGAAATATTTTAAAATAAATCATCGGAGAACACATAATAACACATGTTTTTCTTTTATAAGGGATGTGTTTTCTCTTCACAGAAATGGTAACCCCCAGTATTTTTGCCATGTTGTAAATGATTATTGGTGGTGAAGTCATTGTTCTTGCTATCAGTCCAAATTAGATATGATGTATTAGTACACCCATCTAAAGTTCGTAAATCTCATTCTCTCCAAGTACCTTTCAGAGGATTGTATGCATATGTATATATGCTATATATATATATATATATATATATCACAATCAAGGAACGGCCATAATAGGCCATTCACCCACTAGAAATAACAGCCAAAAAGCTTCAACCGCAAAAAACCATTAATTCCGTAAATCAGGAGAAAATTAAAAAACATTTACCCTGAAATTCCTTAGACGATGCACCGTTTTCTTCTACTGTTTAATGGTAAATTAACCTGATTAAATTAAATCAAGCCAATCTACCATAGGCCCTTAGATTCATCAGTAATTTTCTCCTGATTTACGGAATTAATGTTATTTTGCGGTTGAAGCTTTTTGGCTGTTATTTCTAGTGGGTGAATGGCCTATTATGGCCGTTCCTTGATTGTGATTTGAACTTAAAAATGGTTTATGACTATTTAATTTTTTCCCACTAGGCCGCTGGGGGCAAAAGAATTCTACAAAATTTTTTTGCCTCCCTATATTGATTAATTATGATTTTCTGGTTGATTCCGTAATGGAATCGGCGGCTATTAATTTATTTGCTGCCGATAAATTTGGCGCGAGTGCGACGATTTGAAAAAATTTAGGTCAGATATTGGCGAGGCATGGACGAGAATGCCTCGTGAAAAATATCTGTTCCGATTTGGCTATTCCTTACTGATGAATCTAAGGGCCTATGGTAGATTGGCTTGATTTAATTTAATCAGGTTAATTTACCATTAAACAGTAGAAGAAACGGTGCATCGTCTAAGGAATTTCAGGGTAATGTTTTTTAATTTTCTCCTGATTTACGGAATTAATGTTATTTTGGCGGTTTGAAGCTTTTTGGCTGTTATTTCTAGTGGGTGAATGGCCTATTATGGCCGTTCCTTGATTGTGATATTGAACTTAAAAATGGTTTATGACTATTTAATTTTTTCCCACTAGGCCGCTGGGGGCAAGAATTCTACAAAATTTTTTTGCCTCCCTATATTGATTAATTATGAATTTTCTGGTTGGTCCGTAATGGAATCGGCGGCTTATTTTATTTGCTGCCGATATTTGACGCGAGTGCGACGATTTGAAAATTTTAGGTCAGATATTGGCGAGGCATGGACGAGAATGCCTCGAAAAAATATCTGTTCCGATTTGGCTATTCCTTACTGATGAATCTAAGGGCCTATGGTAGATTGGCTTGATTTATTTAATCAGGTTAATTTACCATTAAACAGTAGAAGAAACGGTGCATCGTCTAAGGAATTCATCAGGGTAAATGTTTTTTAATTTTCTCCTGATTTACGGAATTAATGTTATTTTGCGGTTGAAGCTTTTTTTGGCTGTTATTTCTAGTGGGTGAATGGCCTATATGGCCGTTCCTTGATTGTTAATTGAACTTAAAAATGGTTTATGACTATTTAATTTTTTCCCACTAGGCCGCTGGGGGCAAAAGAATTCTACAAAATTTTTTTGCCTCCCTATATTGATTAATATATAATATATATATATATATATATATATATATATATTATATATAATATAATATTATTTGAATGGAATAAATGGAGTTGAACGAAGATTGTACAGAATACCTTTTATTACATTCTACACATGTTACATTCTGTACATTCTGTACAATCTTCGTTCAACTCCATTTATTCCATTCACTAATAATATTAAACTTCAATTATCCGCTCCAACGCACGGTTGCAACACCAAATGGTCTTATCTCCAACCGTATGTTTTCCGCTGTGATTTTTGCTACCCAGGTATCGGTTAAACCTTTGAATAATCTGTTACAAGAAAATTCATCTTTCTATTTCAACATATATATTTATATATATATACGACGGGCTTCTTTTGGGTGTGGTCTACCAGATCCTTTCACTTGTCTTTGGTGGAAGCCTTTAAGTGAAGGCTCATGTCCAAGGTGACATACACTGAGACTGAAACCAGAAAGTCTTCCCTGGGAAGCTAGCTCCATATCACACACACACTCACGTACACGCACACGCACCCACACACACACGCACACACATACGCCTGTGTACGCATGCGCATGCTTGCGTATATATGTTTACGCATATTAACTTTTTCCAATGCATCTCGGTTACAAATGGATATTTATATTCCACACGACCATAATGTACAAATATTTGTATCGTATAAAAACGCTTAGGAATCATGAGCCCCTTAATGTATTTTGTCCTCTTAATGGTTAAATAGACAACAGCAATTTTTTCTTTTTGTGGACAACAACGTTTCATACTCGCACGCTCTCTTCACTCGTATATATGTAACATCATCGATGCGTTTATTGAATATGTGTAATCTACGAAACCTTGCGTTTACCTAATAGCAATCTTTGGCGATATATATTCACACAGCGAACTAGTTCATAATTATAACACACATACAGACACACACACACACATTCACGCATATATCTACATACTTGTATGTAGGCGGATACGCGGATATATCGTGCAGAATACGATGATAGAATGGAAGTAGGCCATTAGTTATTCTGTACAACGGCCATACTAAACAAATTTATATAGGCCGCGATTTGGGGTTCCCGGCGCTTTTTAAATAGATGCCACAAATACGAATGACTTGTTGAGTTGGTAAATAATCCATTATTATTATTATTATTATTATTATTATTATTATTATTATTATTATTACTATTATTATTATTATCATCATTATTATTATTATTTTTATTTTTATTTTTAGTATTATTAATATTATTATTGTTGTTGTTATTATTAATTTTTAATATTATACGGTATCTCTCTCTCTCTCTCTCTCTCTACACACACACACACACACACATACATATATATATATATATATATGTCTATCTATTGCATCTAAATGAATTTCACCTAGGTGAAGATTGCTTTTTCCCATGAATTTCCCATCAATTTCCATATAGCTTCTATAGCCCTGTGTCGACCAAATACCTCTGAGCGAATACGGCACGAAGAATCTGAAAGATGCCCTATATATATATATATATATATATATATATATATATATATATATATATATATATATATATATATATATATATATATATATATTCTTATACACACGCATGTAGATATGGGTATGTATGTATTTATATTATATATATCTACATACATACGTACATATGTATTCATATATTATATTATGTAGTTGTGTGTGTGTCTTTGAGCACACCAGAACACCTATACATACATACAAGCACAAGCATAAATGCAAATGCATACACCAATATATTTACATACGTGCGCGTATACATGCGTACACCCTATACATGCGCACAAGCACACACACACACACATATATACATTCAAATACATACAGGTATATCTATCGGTGCAAATGGTTTTGTTATACGGCGTCGTATTTTACAATCCTGTAAATAATAATAATAATCGTATTTTTTATGTGATCACCGTGAAATGGCTAAAGAAAATGATCCAATAACGGGGTATATAAACCCTCAGACTATGTCGCATTAACAAAGTCATGTGGGTTCCTGCCCCACGCGGATAAGAAAGTCTTCTTTTTGTCTGTCGAAGGATTATTTTTCCCCGTTATTTCGAATAATTTCCCTAGTCATTGTCCGGTGATCGCCATAATCTGTAAGCTTATATAAAAATACACACACACGTATATATGTATACATATCTCTCTCTCTCTATATATATATATATACATATACACACAGGCACTCAGACACATACACACATATATACATATATGTATATGTTTGTGCGCGTGTGCGTGTGGATGTGTGCATGTACACCTATGCAAACATATACACAGACGCATAAATGCACACACAAGTACATGCACACATATGTACATACATATATACGTATTACGTATATATTCACATGTCTGCACATACACCACCCCTGTCTTACCCTACAACCACGCGATCGATTTGCTGTTCACCATGAGGTATTTTCCAAGTAATTTTGGTCTCTGAAACACCAACATCAAACTGTGACACCGCGTGATCTTTCTCGGCCAATTGCAGTGCACCTCCGGTAACAACAATCTAAAATGGCGAAAATAAATTTAAGACCGATGATGAAAGTTCTATTTCTTTAAGAATATTTTGCTACGAAAAAATTATTTTTATCTCTTACACCTTATGCAGAATTTATTTCTCTTTCGAATGATGCAGTCAAATAACTATTTTTATACAACTTGAATAATTCTTATGCTAAATTAATATATTAATTATATCACATTACATTCAGTATTCATTCATGTACAGAGTGAAATGGTTATATGATTCACCGAGGGACCCATACAAAATAGTCAACCGAAAAAAAGCATTCTATGCCTCCGACGGACGGAAGTGGTTAAGCGATATGTTAATTATATCATCACCAATGTCAATGGACCACGTGTATATCGATGAGTGGAAACAGACGTAGTGATTCTGAAATAAGGGATGTCGTTAAATCCATTCTTGTCTTTATATTTATATATACCAACACAGAAAGAGGTTTTATGCCAAGGGATATATATATATATATATATATATATATATATATATATATAGAGAGAGAGAGAGAGAGAGAGAGAGAGAAGGAGAAAGAGAGACAGACAGACATATAATATGAGGTATGTAGCTCACTTGTCATCTAAACGAATAGGTACGCTGTGTAAGTGCTATATGTTATATATGGACATACTTTCTCGCTCTATATACACATTTACAAGATGAATACACCATTCAGAACACTGCTAAAATATTGCTTGTATTTTCCTGGGATTTTCACTAAAAACCTGTACCGACATGGAAGTACCGACCAACATCCATATCTTCGACTAAAGACTCTAAGGGTTAGCCTAGGTGTGACCGCTGTCCAAAGAATAAAACTAGTCGATGTCTCTAATTTCCCGGTTGACCTGCATTGTGTAACGACCACCGTAGGCACCTAATGTGAGTAAAAGCCATCTCTTACATTACAGCCGATAATTACAATACTCGCGAGATAAATTCAACATAACCACAACGGTTACAAGTTTACTGTCCGACGATTCAGACTTTCGAATATTCATTGTGTCGTTCTCTTCAAACAATTTCATATCATTTAAGACGAATTGTCTTTATTTAAATGCAGCCAGTTTAGCCACAAAACGAATTTATAGTTCATTGACTTTTAAATAGCTTCACAAATGTTAAAGTTGGCAGACTCGATTACAACGCTTTTGTCAACTACTGGCATTTGAAATACAATATGGCCTTTGCAAAGCTACAACGCTTTGAAATATTATTGTAGGAAATGTTGCTGTCCGTCAACCAAATTCCGCTCAGAAGGCTTAAATCGGTTGGAGGCAATATTAAACGACACTCGCCAATATTACCACATATTCCTTCATATATATATATATATATATATATATATATATGTTCGTGTGTGTAAACATATATGTGTGTGTATTATATGTATATTGATGATATAGATACAGGGACTAGCAAGCAGATTTTCAAAATTCTGTTTCTAAGAAATAATGTTCATGATTACTGTAGTTCATCAAGTGTCGTAAACCTGGTGAGAAAACATAAAAAGCAAAATGTACAGCATTAGTAAGAAGAAACAAATCCCTTCTTATTTCTTTATTACCCACAAGGGGTTAAACATAGACGGGGCAATCAAGGACAGACAAACGGATTAAGTCGATTACATCGACCCCACTGCGTAACTGGTACTTATTTAATCGACCCCGAAAGGATAAAAGGCAAAGTCGACCTCGGCAGAATTTGAACTCAGAACGTAACGGCAGACGAAATACCGCAAAGCATTTCGCCCGGCGTTTCTGCCAGCTCGCCGCCTTTAGAAATCCCTTCTGGGCATTGGAAAGTATGAAGGGAAACATAGCGTTACCGTTTCATTGCTATAAATTAGCGAAAAGCCTATCATAAAATGGTTGAAGCAATTACGAAGTAATAAAGTAAAGTGTATATTTAGAAGCTGCAATAGAAAATAAATAAAATAAAATGTAGTTCACTCACCTTCGAATAATCATGCAGGGGTGAATAGATTTGGTTCAAAGGAGTATATAACACTTGGCGCCGAAAAATGAAATATTGCAAAATACATAAACCTTTCCTAAAACTTTTGAAGTTTGAAGTTTTAAATATTAATAACATTTTAGATGTGAACTATGAAATTGTTCTGGAAATTAATGATTCGAAATTGAAAATTGAAAATTAAACTTAAGAATAAAGGTGTATTTTTAAAAAAATCATAATTACGGATTAAAAAATATATAAAGATAAATTAAATAAAATTTAAATTAGGCAATAAAAGTAAGATTAAAATGAAAGCACAGAAATATAAATTTTTAATAATTGAAAAAGAATTGAAAAATATTAATCAAAAAATTAAAAGGTTAAAAGTGAAACGATAAAAAATACGAAAATTGAAATTAGAATTAACAAAATGAAGAAATTTAATTAAGAATTTAAAAAAGAACTGAATATAAGACGCTTAAAATTAAGATTGGTTTTTAAATTAGACAATTAAAAAATATCTAATTGAATTAAAAATTGACTTTAAGAAAGAAACGCATACGCATGTTTAATGAATATACCTAGATGCATACATACAATATACATACATACAAACATAAATGCATACATACATGCATACATACACACATTCATTCATACATGCGTACATTCTTACATACATAGCTATGTCCATAACTTTTACCACCGACCTGAGCATGATCGGTTTCCCGGACGTAACCTTAGAAATGGACACAGGTTAATTCGGTTCCCACAGGAAAGCCAATGAGGGAACTATATAGCCCACAAAACATCGAATGTTTCCTTCCGCTATAAATAGAACCTTTGTCGAATGATTATCCAATCCCTTTGCCGATTGGGTGATGTTTAAGATTCCCCACCCGCCAACTACAACGATGGTTTGGCTAGGGGTGGGCTCTCCGAGATGCTTTTGATGCCATCTGATGGTTTGAGAGTGGGTCTGTAGACTAGAGCTCGTGAAAGTCAGGATCCCCCTAGAGGGCAGCTGGTAGCATAGCCTTCGCTTTTGACTTTTAGACATGTAGTAGGCTCAAGAGAGCTCTTCAGGATAAGCCGCCGTCCTACATTGAAGAACGAACACTTTCTGTTATCGTTGCCAAGTTTTGTAGCTGATAGTTTAACCGGTCCATTTCTCTTTCAAGCTCCATATGTGGCAAGAGTCTTGTTGTTTCTGTTTACTCCAATTTCTGAAAGAGTGTGTGCGGTTATTAAATCTTATTTTGAAGCTCCCTTGCGTTTGTTTCACTTATTTCTACGTAGAGATTACGTTATCAGGAATGTCCCTTTGATTGACTCTTCGTTTATAATGTGCTCTGTCTTACAGGCTCCTTTTAGTGGTCACATATCTCAGTTCTTCCATCAACAGCTGTTGGTGGTGCCCCCCCCCTTTGCAATTACATTTTTAAAAGTAGCAGCAGCAGTAAAACTATTCTTTAATTTATTTATATTGAAAAGTTTTCTCCGTTTATTATTGCACGGACATACTAATATATTAAGGCACAAACCATTTTGCCTATATTAGTGAAAACATCTGGAGTGGAGGGTGGTCTGAACCAACTTAAAATCTAGTAGTTGTTCCTTCTCCGCAGTGGACCCTTATAAGAAGTTCTCTTCAGAAGTCACCTGTCTTTAAGACATTGTTACATAGGGTGGTATCTTTGTCCAAGACTTCTCTAACTAAAGATGATCCTGAAAATCCCCTTGTCTTCCTCGCTAATTTTCTAAAATATAGAAACGTAGATATCTACGATGTCAATTGTGTGAATCAAGCTTCTATCTTTTCTATAATGTTCTTCAACCAATCAATAACTTCCACTACGCTGGACCATTGCTAATTTTGATATTCCTCAGTATGTCCCTACCCAGTCCTATATCTTAATTGGACGTGTTGTTTAGCTTCCATTTAGTGATACTAATAACGTTATTTTATAGTCTTTGATGGTTAAAAAAATCCTTTTGGTTCTATCTTGCTCTCTAACTTCAGATGAATGGAAATAAAATTCACTTCTTATTGATATTATTCCATACATGGTCTAGGTACCAGGTAAACTATCATAGGCAAGGTGTGATGAGTAATATAATCTAAACTTAGGGGTTTTATGTCTTTATCTGATAGAGTCATCTTCTTCCAAAGATATTGAGTTATAATTCTTTTGCCATAACACGCTATTTCTAAATATATATATAAATACATACACACATACACACATATATCTATGTCTGTATATATATGCGTGTATGCTTGTGTGTGTGCGTATGTGTTTGGGTGTTTCCAGGTAAGTATATATATACACCACATATATGCATACATATATGCATGCACACATGTATACATAAAAACATATATATATATATATATATATATATATATATATACCTACACACACGCAGACACATACATGCATAAATACATATATGTACACATAACTATACATACATACATGCATATTCCTCACACTACAAACGAGTACACCGGTTTTCGTCCAGTCACTTTGCTATTTCTTATTTGCACCAAGATTTTACCGAGTCACTTCATTGCCTCTCGAATTCCGTTTGGATTGACGCTGCTTTTTTTTGTCTTCTTTATTAATTCTTATTCCCTTTCATGACTGAATATCTTTATAACAATGACGGACTTTCTACATAATTTTCTGTTTCCCAATATGTTTCTCAATACAGGATTTTTTTTCTGCAGAAATTTGAATTGTCA
>NW_021835489.1:35000-40052 GCF_006345805.1 Octopus sinensis
TGACGGAGCGAGAGAGATACGTACATACATTTCAAAAATAAATAATCATCCCTTATGTGTATACTACACATATGCATATATATATATATTATATATATATATATATATATATATAATCTATACATTATATATATATAAACATATATATAGAATACATATATATATATTATATTATATATATATATTATATATATATACGTATATATATATATGTATATATAAATTATATATATATATATATATATATATATATATATATATATATATATATATATATATATATATATATATATATATGTATTATGTATATACAGATATAACATATTCATATAGACATGTATATATAATCTGAGCTGTCTATTTACTTCTGCTAAATGCTAACGTTCTGTTCTTTCAACGGTGTACTTATTCCATATAAGATGTTGGAGGCGGGGATGATTATAGGATGCCTTCTTCGTGTTAAATTGCCCTTTGAGAGATTGTTAAATTGCAACGTATATTCTACTCAGATAGTCATCAACATGAAAATTATATTTATAAAATTATCTGGAGACTGGTCCGCTTGGCAAAGTCTACTGAGCGACGGTGGTAGATTGTGAGACCTGTATAATTATAGGAACCTGGTGATGGCAGTAAGTACGCAACGTCAATATTCGTGTGGATATCTTGGACACGTTGTGTATATTTAGAAGTGGTAATCACATAGTGTGTAGGCTCAAGCCTGGCTTAAAATCTTTGGGTAGCTGGTAGTTGGTGCCGAGATTGTTACAAATGGTGTCTATTGCGATAAGCGTAAAAGTAAGAAAACTTGGTCTTGAAAAGATAGATGGTCAGTGTATAGCTGATGACTAGATAGGAATTGTAGTATGAATAGATATACTGCGTGTCTGGGGGTGTTCAGTGGATAGATATTTATTGTGTGTACAAGATGCCCGGATGAAATTATGTAAGTCTGAAGATGTTAAGCTGTTATTTTAGGTTGTCTGATAAATTCGTTCGTTGTTTATTTATTTATTTATTTTTGTAGTCTACGTGGCACTCCATCATCATATGTCTGAAAAGAGATGAAGTTTATTGGAATGGAAAAAAAAAGAGGATAAACGAAATTTCTAGTGGAGAATTGGTGCTAGAAAACCACAAAACACTACGTTAGAAATATTTTTCGTGTTAATTCAGATATCATTAAACTGATTAACTCATAATCGTTTTCAACATTAATCATTAATTAAAACGTTGGCAGAATCTTTAGCGCTGCAGGCAAAATGATTGACGACATTTCATCCGTTTGCACGGGATCGGTTTAAATTCAGCCGAGGTCGGTTTTGTTTCCCATCCTTTCGCAGTAACATTTGAGCTCCCCGGAATGACAGGCCATCTGTCGAAATTTGAAACTAATCTCAATCGTTAACATAAATGAGAAACAAATAAAGCAAAAACACAAAACAAACTAATTTATCCGACAACGGAGTATAAACAGACGTGGTTATGGTGTTGAACTACAAATGGTAAGATCCACGGGCAAGTTACTTGCAAAGCGAGACGCGTATTACGATCGAACCAGCAATCATGTGATTGCATCACGAATATCTTATCGGCACTCTCGTATCTTCTGAAAACTTTCAAATAAGTCAAATACTTAACTGTTGCGGTTGGGGTTGGTGGTGGTGTATTGTGAAAGCGAAGAGAACTTTCACATAGTTCACTTGAAACTTTCGAGAACACTTCGCTGTTTACGTCATATGTTAACTTTACGTAAAATCTAAAAGTAAATTGATATAAAAAAAGTACAAAAATAAAAACAGTACAACAACAACTTTACAACAACAAGCTAAAAAGACAGGATAATTTTATAATAATAAATTGCTGTATTTCTAAAAACGCTCTGTCGAGTTCGTTATTGCATGCATGTACCAGGATACAATACATTTACTTCAGCAAGCAAATGCACTTAAAACCCGACGACATTATTATAGTTATTTATTATTATTATTATTATTATTATTATTATTATTATTATTATTATTATTATTATTATTATTATTATACTATTATTATTATTATTATTATTATTATCATCATCATTATTATTATTACTATTTGCCTTCAGACAATAGTGACAATTAAAACGCATTCAATTTAGTTCAATCACTGCATTATATGAATGTGCAGCGGCAGCTCTGCTATGAATTTCATGTTGTTAGTTGCATGACAACAATTCTTTCTCTCTGAGTACATACAACGTTTTGTTAAAAATTAAAAATGTCCTCCTATTATATGTTTTATTTCTGAGGGATTTTAATTGCATACACGGCGCATTTAGTGTGACCAAATTGAACAGCTGTTGCAATTTTGAATGACAGATGTAATTGTTTAAAGCGACTTAAAGCGCATCTTTCAAAACAAGCAGTTATGCAGATTCTCCTGTCATCTCCACTTTACATCTCTCAATATATTTATTCACTCTCAACCCCGCATCCTGAGCTTCCATTCTATTCGTGTTTTGGCTAACAGCAGGAATTCATCAAATTGAAATTTTCCAAATCTTTTAATAACTCTAAAATCTAATACTGTTTTACTTCCAGTGACAGCTAGCATTCATAATTGTCTTCGTTTATTATCTCTGATGATCTGATATCTCCTAGGTTTCGGATTGCAGCACGTAAGTACGTATGAAAGTGTCTAGCTATCGCTCCATCACTCTGATTATCTATCTATCTATCTATCTATCTATCTATCTATCTATCTATCTATCTATCTATCTATCTATCTATCTATCTATCTATCTATTTATCTGTGTCTGTCTGTCTATCTATCTATCTATCTATCTATCTATCTATCTATCTATCTATCTATCTATCTATCTATCTATCTATCTATCTATCTATCTCTATATATATATATATGTATATTATATATAAGGGCTTAGTAAAATAAATTACTTTGCCACATACTGAACTCATTAGAAATAGCAGCTAAAGAAATTTCTTCAGCTATTTCTTAAACTTAAAGAAGATCTCTCTCAGATAGTGTTTGCCTAAACCAACTCACAAAGGTATGGGGGAAAAACATTAAAAAATCAAGTGCAAGGTTATTTGAGAACGTACGTTTCTAGATTAGTCAATTCGACATTTCTTCGTCAGCTCAGAATTCCTTGAATCGGATTTGGGAACACTGAAAGTTGGGAGCATACCCTTTCGTCTTCTTATCACTTCTAGAATTCTGCTCGAACTAAAAGTGCTACCAAATTCGAATATGCAAGCGAAGAATTTCTGCTCTCCCCTTTCCACCAGCGTGGGTTAAAATTGACAAACACCATGTATTAACGGTGAAACCGCAGCATTTAACAGAGCGAGATGAATTATAATTCATCTCGCTCTGTTAAATGCTGCGGTTTTCACCGTTAATATATATAATGTAATATCGTTTCACCGTTAATATATATAATGTAATATTTTGAATTCGCCTAAAATGGTCCCTTTACATACTGAATACTTGGTGAAATTGATTATAATTAATTAATTTTACCCTCAATTGTTGAAATTATATATATATATATATATATATATATATATATATATATATATATACCTATCTATGTATCTTCCTATCGATTTATCTGTGTGTCTGTTTGTTTGTCTGTCTATCTATCTACTAGTGATATAATATATATATATATATATAACCTATCTATGTATCTTCCTAGCGATTTGTCTGTGTCTCTGTTTATTTGCCTGTCTGTCTATCAGCCGAGATTGCGAGGATGATCCGGTTCTTGACTGAGGATAGAAAACTTCGAATGACCCGTCCTCGTTTTTTTTTTTGTATCGTCTATCTGGATGTTTTGCGTTCTTGTCCCTAGTGAGACAGATAGATAGATAGATAAATAGATAGATAGACAGATAGATAGATAGATAGATAGACAGATAGATAGATAGATAGATAGATAGATAGATAGATAGATAGATAGATAGATAGATAGATAGATAGATAGATAGATAGATAGATAGATAGATATATTATTTCGTCTCAGAGTCATCCTGAATATCGACTCAAGGCACAGTGCGTTCACTAATTGTATATCGATGTATTTCTTAGCCATCATCTAAATTCATTTTAAACACTTTAACGAGCATCTATTGAAGACGTATTCCTCACTAATGAAGGATCACAATTTCAGCGTAACAAGAAATCGTTCAGCTACGATCCTGTTTCAATGAAGTATGTTCACTCTGTTATAGATGAGTGCGGTTGTGGGTGTGAGAGCGTGTGCGTGTGTATATGTGTGTGTATGTGTGTATGTCTGTTTGTATGTGTGTATGTGACTGTCTGTGTAATCGTGAATGCATGTGTATGTAAACACACACACATATATTATATATATATTATATATATGTATATATATATATATATATATATGTATATATATGTATAATTATATATATATTATAAATAATAAATATTAGGGAATATATCCAAATTTACAGGGAAAAAAAATCAGATTTAGGATTAAATCCAATTTATAGTAAATATATAAAATATTATTTGAGACAAAACCCTATTTTGCAAAACAACAAGGAAGACTTAATCAATACATAAAATTTAATAAATAGTCAAAAAAACCGCCACTACAATCGTTTCTTGTCTTGATCGACAATCTTCAGGTGGACTTCCAATCTAAAGATCAAAATTTTAAAATTAAAAATAATACTTTTAATAATTAAAGTATAAATGAAAAAATATAAGTATATTAATCCATATATAACCTATATATAATCCATATCGAAAATATAGACTAATTACCACGAATTCCCTAAAAAACCATGATAAAACAAAACTCTTAAAAACATATAACGATAAAATCTCCCTTTGCTAAACTCTATAACAACCTATAAAGTAAACCCCCTAACCTAAACATTCACACACAAATACACACACGTAAACCACAGACTCACGACTTATACACATACCTATACTAACTTATAAGCTCAATATACACCAAAACCCACTCCCTCCCCACACAGACAATTAACACATACATCCCAAAACCTAAAT
>NW_021835490.1:0-40025 GCF_006345805.1 Octopus sinensis
GGAGTGGCTTTTGTTGTAAGAAGGTGTTTCTGTCAACCGCATGTTCTGGTTAAGTTCCATTGCGTAGCACCTTGGCAAGTGTCATCAACTATATCCTCCGTAACGTAGCGGTTCGGCAAAAAAAGACCATAGAATAAGTACTAGACTTACGAAGAATAAATCCTGCGTCGACTCCAGCATAGGCGCAGTCAAATGACTAAAACAAGTAAAAGAATAAAATATATACTATTGTACACATATACACCACATAGGCGCAGGAGTGGCTGTGTGGTAAGTAGCTTGCTAACCAACCACATGGTTCCGGCTCAGTCCACTGCGTGGCATCTTGGGCAAGTGTCTTCTGCTATAGCCCCGGCCGACCAATGCCTTGAGTGGATTTGGTTAGACGGAAACTGAAAGAAGCCTGTCGTATATATGTTATATAATATATATGTGTTTTGGCCCCCTAGCATTGCTTGACAACCGAGATGGTTGTTTACGTACCCGTCACCTAGCGGTTCGGCAAAAGAGACCGATAGAATAGTATTGGGCTTACAAAGAATACGTCCCGGGGGGTCGATTTGCTCGACTAAAGGCGGTGCTCCAGCATGGCTGCAGTCAAATGACTGAAACAAGTACAAGAGTAAAGAGTAACACATACACACACAAGAGGGGGGGCGGAAGAGTTTCTGGTTTTAAGAGTTTCGCGAAAGGCGTTTGTTGAGGACCAACTTTCGGAGTTCTTTTTACAGGGCTCGGAAAAACTGAAGGATCACTGCAATAAGTGTGTGAATCTGAGAGAGGGATATATTTAATTCTTTATTACCCACAAGGGGCTACACACAGAGGGGACAAACAAGGACAGACTAACTGATTAAGTCGATTATATCGACCCCAGTGCGTAACTGGTACTTATCTTATCGACCCCGAAAGGATGAAAAGCAAAGTCGACCTCGGCGGAATTTTCTGTCTTAAGAATAAGAAAGAAGTTCTATTTCGCTACTAGAATGTGTAAATTTTGCAAGATTTTTCTAAGAATTCCATTTATCATGGATGAAGACATTTCTGCATCTGCAGATTTACTGCTAAAGGCACGAGAGATGTTTGAAAACACTTGCACACACACACACCACACACACACACACAAAACACACACACACCACCACACACACCACACACCACACACACCCACACACACACACACACCACACACACGCACACACGCACACACCACATCTATGTATATATATATATGTATGTATACTATATATATATATATATATATATATATATATATGTATATATATATATATATATATTATATTATATTATGTATGTATATATATATATATGTGTGGTGTGTACATACATGTATATATATATGTTTACGTGTGTGTTCTTTTGAGCGTTTCTGTGTGTGTGTTTCTCTGTGTGTTTGTGTGCCCATCTGTACGTTGTTCCGCCACCCTCCGCTTGACTACTGCTGATGGTGTTTGCATCCACGTAACCTAGCGGTTCAGCAAAACAGACTGATAGAATTATTACCTGGCTTAAAAAAGTAAGTACTCTGGTTGGTTCATTCAACCAAAGATTCAAGGTGGTGCCCCAGTATGGCCATTGTCTAATGACTGAAACGAATAAAGATAACAGATAACAAATGCGTGTGCGTGTGTGTGTGTGTGTGTGTGTGTGTGTGTTTGTTGTGTGTGCTTGAATGTGTGAAAGTGTGTGTGTGTGTGTGTGATTGTCCCCCACCATCACTTGACAACCGGTGTTGGTGTGTATCCGTTCCCGTAAAACTAGCAATTCGGCAAAGGAGACCGATAAAATACGCCAAGCAAAATAAACAAAACAAAGAAAAAGATGTACCGCGGTCGATTCATTCGACCAAAAGTTCTTCAAGGCGGTGCCCCAGTATGGTCGCCGTCTAATGAATGAAACTCCTGAACCATGGAAGATATTGTACAAAGCGTAGCCAATCGGGATAGAACTTGACATAGGCATCGTTGGATTTGAACTCGGAACAACACAAAGCAGCGGAGCATACATCACATGACATGTTGGTTGATGCACCAACAATTCCGAGAACCCGCCGCTCTGAACGTTAGTACTTTATTTCATCGGTCCCAGGTAGATGAAAGGCGAATGCCGACCTCAGTGGGATTCGAACGGAGAAACACAAAGAAGCGTAACCAATACCGCAAAGAGCTCTTTGTCCTAAATCTATTACGATTCGCGTCAAATTATCGCCACAGGATGCATTATATGTTACACAAATGCGAGGTGATCACGGCTGGATTGCCTTTGATCATATGTCTGCTAGATAGTGGAGGTTCTCTTGGGGCTAAAACAGCAGCAACAGCAACTTGAAAGAAAAGTTTGTGGCGATATTGATCTACGAAATTACGATCTCATAATCCGCGTTGTAATTAATCGGCCATTTACCGTCGAGAAAGTTTACTTTCATACCAGATGACGGCAATGACTAGCGATCGGAAATATCACCAAAGCCGGTGCCCCAGAATGGCCGCGACCTAATGACTGAAACCAATAAACCAATAAAAGGACGTACATAAATGAATAAGATATTTAACACCTTTGAGGTGTATCGACTTAGCGGAAGCGCGTTGGTTGAGTGGTTAAGGGATTGAGCTCATGAACATAAGACCATGATTTCGATTCCCGCCTACGCGTGTGACCTTGAGCAAGACACTTTATTTCACATTGCTCATGTTCACTCCGCTGAAAAAATGAGTATTTCAATTTGTTTTGTATTTCAAAAAGGGTCAGTCTAGTTACATTCTGTGTCACGCTGAATCTCGCTTAGAACTACGTTATGGATACACGTGTCTGTGGAGTACTCAGCCACATGCACGTTAGTTTCATGAGCAGGCTGTTCCGTTGATCGGATCAACTGCAATACTCGTCTTCGTAATAGAGGGAATATCATTTTGTATTGAGTAAGTGTCTACTTGACATAATAGAAACACCAGCCAAACCTCTATGAAATCAGACATCATGTGATGCTGGATACCATGCAAGCAGGAGAAAAAGAAAAAAAAAACGGGTGGTCACGGATGGAATGTTTTACATCAAAGATCTGCTCAATCAAGGATGAATTGGATACTGAGCAATCCCTGCAACAGCAACAATAACAACGACAAAAATAGGTGAGTTGTTACTGTTTACCTCTAAAACGACTTCGATTCAGTACAGCCATGGTTAACGGCACTCTAACCATGGCCATCACGTGTTTTTTTTTTCTGATACAGGACTAAACCTGAAACATCTCTACACGGCCTTTATTTTTCGATAAAACATTAGGATGTATTTTGTTGATAGATTTAGCTGTTATTTTTAGTCGGTCGATCAAGTTCCCTTTTGTTACGATATATAAATGCTTTGACGAAGTAGATTTATGATCAAAGACTCTCCAACTATGGCCACAATGTCTCTATTCCTGATATATGTCTGTGAAGAATACATTACTCAACTCATTGTGTCGTACGAGAGCAAGCTGTGATTTGAAAGTGATTTGGCTGCTATTTCTAGGGTGCACCAGCCTTCATCAGGTGTCTTGGGGAAATTTCGAATCTGGGTTCTCATTCCTAAGGTAATTTTTGTTGTTGCTGTTGTTGTTATTATTATTATTATTATTATTATTATTATTATATTATTATTATTATTATTATTCAGGTCACTGCCTGGTATCGAATTCGGAATCTTGGGGTTAGTAGCCCGCGCATTTAAGCACTACGCCATATGCCCATGATGAAGGCTGGAGGGTATATCAGCTGAAACGTTGTGTTAACAACAAACAAGATGAGGACAAATATCCGTCAAATGTAAATAATGTAAATAATGTAGACAATTCCTCGTCTCTTAAATATAGAACAGAAGAAAGACTGTTAAACATTTTGATCTTTAATAGCAATAATCGTGTATACGAAAGGCCCAAGGCCTGAGATTTTGTGGGGAGGGGTCAGTCGATTACATCAACCCCAGGGCTCAACTGATAATTACTTTATTGACCTTGAAAAGATGAAAGGTAAAGTCAACCCCAGTGAAATTTGAACTCGGGGTGTAAAGCCGAAAGAAATGCTGCTAAGTGTCTTGATCTTAATCCCTTTTTCTGTAGGGCCAAGGCTTGAAATTTTGGGTGAAGGAGGCTATTCAATTTCGTAGATCCCAGTGCTCAATGGTTATATATTTTATCGACCTCGAAGAGATGATGGGTAAAGTCGACCACGGCGGAATTTGAACTCAGATAGTCGAGTCCGATGAAATGTCGCTAAGCGTGGCGCCGGCCGTGTTAACAATTCCGTTGTTTTAGAAAGTAACAGAATAGTATATAAACATGGGAAGAATAGAGTTTAGCGCCCTCTATTTTTGTTTCATTGTTTAAAAACTTTTATTTTTAATTGTTTTTATCTTCTTCGGAACTTTTGTTTCTTTAATTACCTTAATGATACATTAATCTATTCTTCTCTAGGCACAAGGCCCGAAATTTGTGGGGAGGGAGCCAGTCAATTAGAGCGACCCTAGTAAGCCACTAGTACTTAATTTATCGATCGCGAAAGGATGAAATGCAGAGTCGACCTCGGTGGAATTTGAACTCAGAACGTAAAGACAAACGAAATACCTATTTCTTTACTACCTACAAGGGCTAAACACAGAGAGGACAAACAAGGACAGACAAACGGATTAAGTCGATTACATCGACCCCAGTGCATAGCTGGTACTTATTTAATCGTTCCCGAAAGGATGACAGGCAAAGTCGACCTCGGCGGAATTTCAACTCAGAACGTAAAGACAGATGAAATACCCATTTCTTTACCACCCACAAGGGGCTAAACACAGAGGGGACAAGCACGGACAGACAAATGGGTTAAATCGATTACATCAACCCCAGTGCATAACTGATACTTAATTTATTGACCCCGAAAGGATAAAAGGCAAAGTCAACCTCGGCGGAATTTGAACTCAGAACGCAGCGGCAGACGAAATACCACAAATCATTTCGCCCGGTTTGCTAACGACTCAGCCAGCTCGCCGCCTTTGTCGCCCATTCTATGATAATTATTACGAATGTAGGATCATTAGAGCGTTAGAAAAAAAAAGATGCGGTAGTCTGTTCTTACTCTCTGCCTTCAGAGTTCAATTCCTGCCGAGGTCATCTTGCCTTTTAGCCCGATAGGATCGATGTAGTAAAGTACTAGATAAGTACTCGGTCGACGATATAAGCAAGTGAAATTTGAGTTGGGTTTCCTTAAGAAATGACTATTGCAAACAAAACACAACTGGAACCAATGAAGATAGTTCTATGCTGCTACATTTTGTGCTTGAAATAGCAGCCAAACCATTTTTACATTTCACCCTTGTATCTGAAATAAAGAAGACGGCGTTGCGTAATTTAACCCTCGAAATATAGAAAAAAATTCGGAATGGTCAACGTTGGAACGCTTTTGATAAAAGTTCTGCTTGATGTGGCATGACTTGCAGCTGAACAGCACCATTGCTTCATACAACAAAACAGCCAAGACTTGTTTTTCCTTTTTTTTTTTTGGACCTCATCAAATAAGGTAATTCAAGCGAAGACGGTGACGTCTTTGGTATCGTTCTGACGGATAACGAAGGCGTGTTCCTGGTTGTGTGTGTATGCGTGTAAGAGAGAGGGAGAGGGGAGAGATATAGAGAGAGAAGGAT
Source organism: Octopus sinensis (assembly GCF_006345805.1). NCBI lineage: Eukaryota > Metazoa > Mollusca > Cephalopoda > Octopoda > Octopodidae > Octopus > Octopus sinensis. Next base: position 5,686 of record NW_021835490.1, read on the forward strand.
AGAGAGATAAAAAGAGATAGATAGACAGATAGATAGATGGATAGATAGATAGAGATAGATAGATAGATAGATAGATAGATAGATAGATAGATAGATAGATAGGGAGAGAGAAAGAGGCGGAGATAGAAAAAAGATAGACAAATAGATTGATAGATAGAGAAAGAGAGCGAGAGAGAGAGAAAGATGTATGTATATATATATATATATATAATATATATATATATATTTAGAGAGAGGGAGAAAGTGAAAACAAGAGGGAGAGAAAAAGAGAAATAAATAGACATATAGATAGATAGATAGGGAGAGAGAGAGAGAGGCAGAGATAGATAAAGAGATTGATAGATAGAGAAGAGAAAGATATATATATATATATATATATATATATATATACATATATAGCGAGAGAGAAGAGAGAGAGAGAGATAGAGAGAGAGAAGGGCAGAATATTATCGTATTTTTTCCTAGCCCCTACTCCACACTCTGCCTTTATCTCTCTGGTCGTAGCCAAAAACTGCTTGCGCTGGATGTAGTTTGTGCACCACCAACGAGACTAGTTTGGGGGCAAAGTATGAAGCTATTACAAACCGAGAAATCTGGCAGAAGCTTTGCAATAAAATGTACTCTTCTAGAGAAACCCCAAATGTACTCTACTAGAGACACCCAGAATGTACTCTACAAATTTATCCCAAATCAGTCACAATGAAGTAATGAGTATAATCATCAGATTTACCAAAAATAGCGAAGAAATCAATCAGCGGCTCTCATTCTCATTCTGGACTGGTACTTCGTTTACCGACCTCTAAATGATGAAAAGTGTCGTCGACCTCAGCGGGATTTGAACTCAGTGTGTAAAGAGACGCAAAACATGTAGCAAGATGTTTTGTCTAACCCTCGAACGCTTCCGACATAATTTCTAACAGAGATACAAAAATATAGTTCTATATTTAAGGGATGAGGAATTATGTACATTATTTACTTATGCCCTCGGGCATATGGCGCAGTGCTTAAGAGCGCGGGCTACTAACCACAAGATCCAGAGGTCGATTCCAGGCAGTGACCTGAATAATGACAGTAATAATAATAATAATAATAACATCGAAAAATGCCTTAAGAATAAAAACTCAGGTTCGAAATTTCCCCAGGACACCTGATGAATGCTGGAGGGTATATCAGTCGAAACGTTGTGTTAAGAACAAACAAGAGGAGGACAAATATTCGTCAAATGTAAATAATGTATAGATACAAGGATACACATTTTTTTTTGTTTGGAAGAGGGGAAGAGATCGATTATATTCCTAGTTCTCTATAGTTACAATGCTGGAAATGATGGAGGGAGAGTTGAACTTAGACCGTAAAAGGACTGCAACGGAAAATTGCTAAGACTTTATTTACTAAAAGGTTTAGGACGAATGCAGAAAAAACAGAGAAGAGAGAAAGCAAAGGAGGTGTTTATGTGTGTCTATACAATATGTATGTATGCGTTTGTGGATACATACATACATACATACATACATACATTTATATACACACATATATATACACATATACATATACGTATACATATAGGTATATATATTCATATATATATATATATATATATATATATATATATATATATATATATACATACAATATATATATTTATTGATTGCTATTTCCAGTAAACATTGTGCCTTGTTGTACCACTACTCTCTCTCTCTCTCTCTCTCTCTCTGTTGTATATATATATATATATATATATATACATTGGAGAATTTGATTTTGAAAATGCACCTGAATTTGGAAAACGAGTTGTTTTTAAATTGATTTTTCCTCTGTGCGGATACACCTCTTCTGTACACACACACACACACACACACACACACACACACACACACACACAGCATGCATGTATGTAGTGTGGGTGTGCGTATGTAAAAACCATACCTTTGTATATATGTAAGAAACATACACGGCCACACACACAGAGACTAACCACAATTCATTGTATCCTTTTTTGTTTTCTGTTCAAAGGTTTTGTACTGGTAATCCGTAACGATTCTTTGGCAGAAACGTCAGCGTCCTGAGGGAGACAGAAAGGCGTTTATAAAACTTCTGGCTCCTTGCATTGGACGTTCAAATCTCGACGAGTTCAGTTAGCTTCCTTTAATCCCCCCCCCCATGCGGATAAAACAAAATACCAGTCATGTACTGAGGTCTAATATCGTCTATACGTCTCTTTTCAAAGCTCCTTGAGCCGGAATTAAAAATAATTCTATACTGCTGCATCTTTTGAAACAGTTTTAAACATCATTTTTCTCCATAACTAAAAAAAAAAAATCAATCATCACTCGCCAGTACATCTTGGCCATACCCTAGTAAATTATAATTGCCTGACAGATAAGACAAGTTTATCGCTTGATAATGTTCCCAACGTGGAATCACCAGCCTGTCTCTTTGTCAGGTTAATTCTTTAGTTTCAAGCAATTTGCATGCAGTCTTGAGAATCGGTATATGAAGCTACCTCGCCGAAGTATCCGAATGAAATTCGACGCGTCATTGCGATATAGGTCTTGTGATTTGGCCCCCCGGATAACTGCCCTGGAACTTACGTATACCACAGTGTGTAGGGAGCCGTCCGCATCATTTCGCCTTTTCTAATAAATGAATTGAAGCAACTTAGAATGTAGGACTAAAAGGGCAAGATTTCTCTCGTAGCTTTTCAAACATTTGCCAGGGCCGTAAACTGGTTTCCTTGCATGGTTTTGATTTGGTGGGGGTCTGCTTTCCCACATACACCTGAATGTCAGAGGTCATAACTCTCACACACACACATTCACACACGCATATTATATTATATGCATGTACACACACATAAATATGTGTATATGCATATACGTGTGCGTGTTTACCGGTCTCCGCAAGTACCTTCAAGGAGGGTGTTCAACATCCCTGAAAGTCACCTTTCCATATGTACATGCACTCAATGAGAAAATAATACAGGAGTATATGTTATGAATAAGTAACAAAAGGCGCTAACTTATCAAGTTAATTCATTAGCTTACAACTGTTTTTGCTAAGAGAATCAAGCAAGGGTAATGCGTTCTCTGTCCTTAGCCTCTTCAGAGCCTTTGAATTTATTTGTTAAGTAGACCTATATATTTATTAGCGAATTCTATACACACTCATACGTTCGAGACTACATAACTTGATATATTATCGGTAGGTATCGAAAGAACAAAGAATTCTACTGATGTTCAGCTTGAGTAACATTTAATACCATTTTCAAATTTTAGCACAAGGCCAGCAATTTCAGTGAAAAGGGTAAGTCGTGTACAACGACCCCAGTGCTCAGCTGGTACTTATTTCAATGACTCTGAAACGAAGAAAGATAAAGTTGACCTCGGCGGAATTTGAACTGAGAACGTAAAGACGGACGGAATGCCTCAAAGAATTTTGTCCCGCATGCTAAAGTGCAAAGCGGGCGTAATATTAGTTTTCAAATTTTGGCACAAGGCCAGCAATTTCGGGAGAGAAGGTAAGTCAATTACATCAATTCCAGTGTTCAGTTGATACTTATTCTATCGATCCCGAAATATGAAAGACACAATCAACCTCGGTGTAATTTGTTGTCAGCATTTTATCCGGCACGTAGTGATTCTGCCAAAACACCGATTTGGGTCAAAGCGTAATATTAAAAATTCCGTAGGGCTCTCAGAACTGTTAGCGAGTCGCACTCTAAATACTTCGAGGCATTTATTTCGGGCGCTCTAAGTTCTGAGTTCGACTCTACCGAGGTCAAACTAGACTTTTATCCTGTCGGGATGGATGAAAAAAAAGTACCCCTTTAGTACAGCGGTCGGAGAACACGACATATCCTTTCTTTCAAAATTGCTGGCCTTGTGTCAAGATTAGAAATGTATATATTAATAATTCCGTATAGCGTATATTTATTCAAGAAAAAAAGAAAAAGTTTAGCACCTTGATTCTTCAGACAGATGAAAGATAGATAGAGAGAGAGAGAGGGAAGAGAGAGAGGGAGAGAGAGAGAGGGAGAGAGAGAGATTAAAGGTCTCAGCTCTCTAAGATGCAAAAGCTGTCACTATTTCTCATGTAAGTTGTTGCCGAATGCACCGCAAGCCATCAGAAAACGCTCACCATTCTTCTCAACCCCCCTCACAGTGACCCACATCTGTTGTTGCCCTCGAGGAAAATATAGGAATGTTTGTAAATAATCGTGGGTCTGTGGGGTTCCCATGTTTGGCTCCAGGTGACGCTCGCCTTCTCAAAGGATTCTCAGCTGACTTAGTCACACATTTTTATAATTTGTAAGCCATTATCAGGTCTTTGTGTTTTTATTTTCCACTTTTATGGTTCCTATTAGAAATCCCAGATACATCCTTCCAACTTAGGGCCCCACTTATGACGAAATACTACTACTACTACTACTACTACTACTGAGGTGGCGAGCTCGTACCGGGAAAATGCTTGACGACATTTCGCCCGTCATAACGTTCTGAGTCCAAATTCCGACAATATTGACTTCGCCTTTCATCCTTTCAGTATCAATGAAAATAAATAATTCAACTGGGGCTGAAGTAACGGACTCGCCCCCTTTGCCACAATTTTAGACTTTGTACCTAGATTACTATTATTATTATTATTATTAGTAGTAGTAGTAGTATTGTTGTTGTTGTTGTTGTTATGATAGCGGCGAGCGGGGTCGATTAAATAAACACCTGTTTGCAACCTGCAGTCTACGGTACCCGGCTATTACCGTTCCCTGCTATCTGTTCTCTTCAATTATCTAATACTTTTCTGATTATTCTGGCCATGGCAAGGAGGCAAACTTTTTTCAACAATTCTACTATATACCCTATCAAAATTTTATTTTATATCCCTCTTACACCTTCTAATACTTTCCCTGGGGCCCCACTTATAATTGGCCCTGTCTTCACATTTTTCATTTTCCACAGTCGAGCTGTTTCGTATTTAAGAGTATCGTATATATCTATATTTGCGCCTTTCTTCGTGGATCAAAAGGGTACGTAACATCAATTATGGAGAATATATGTGGTTCACCTTCTTCACTACCACTAAGTCCAGTTTGTTGTGCTCAAGCAACTAGTCCGTTTGGATTTGGAAATCTAACAAGATTTTGTAGGTCCCCGATTCAGCCTCTCTATGGGGTTCGTTCTCATACAACATCTTGCCTTTCTAATCAGTCCCTTTTCACACAGTTCTCAATGCAGCACTTTCCCTGTGTCTTCAGCAAAATTTACAACGGTTTTGGGTTGGCTGAGGCCTTCATTGACAAATCCATTACAAATTCGGCAGAATGGGACATGCTCTCTATATATATTAGAGTATATATATATATATATATATATATAATATATATATATATATATATATATATATATATATATATATATATATAATAATAATACTAATAATATAATAATATAATAATAATAATATAATAATAATAATATTTGGGAGTATCGCTCCAAACTTACAGGGAAAAATTAGATTTAGTATTAAATCAAATTTCACAGTATAAATATATAAAATATGAATTAGTGGTCTTATCTCTAATTCATATTTTATATATATATATGTTTGTATATGAATTATATATATGTATGTATATGTGTGTGTATGTATATGAATTATATATATATATATATATATATATATATATATATATATATACGTGTGTGTGTGTGTGTGTGTGTGTGTGTGCCTGTGTGTGTATGTGTGTGTTTGTGTTGTGTATGTATTTATATTTGTGGACAGCATGGCTGACCGCCTTTTACCCCGAGATCTGCTGATTCAGGGCTAATCTGGGACGGAAAAAACCCCCCATGTCTTGATATTTGTTGCTGCTGGTGTTGTTGTTGTTTGTTGTTGTTGTTGTTGTTGCTGAGCCAGTTGTGGTGGTGGTGGTTGTGGTAAACATGACATTTTCTGGATATTTATGTATTTTGCACATGGCTCTCCAAATGTATTCTGTTTCAATTCCTGTATAAGCTGTAGCGTGATTTCAGAGAGAGAGATTTAACTGCTATTTCTAGTCGACCACAGAAACTCCTTCCCTGCCGATTAATGGTTCCTCGTATATTCTTGTTGCTAATTCATGCCTAGAATCACAATCGTAATCATTGTTGAGTTTTATTCAACCCCAGATCAACCCCGATGCTACAAATCCAAGATCAAGTCTAACCCATGACCGTTTTTTTTTCATTTTTTTTACTTTTCTCCTCTCCAGAATACCCAGGACATACTCACTGTATGCAGAGATGTGTGATTTGAGGGGTATTTGGCTGCTATTTCTTGCAGATCCAGCCACCACATAGAAACACTCAGCGATGTTGGCCTTCTTAATCATATTACTACTGTTGCCCTTGTTCAGCCGCCGTCGCCGCCGCCGCTGTTGCTGCTGTTGTTGTTAGTGTTGCTGTTGTTGCAGATCAGCTTTAGATCAACCTTGACTGAACAACCATATGATGAAAGACGTTCCAGTAATGACCATCTCATCACGTTTTCAGAATCTCTGTTTCTGTGACTACATTATTCAACGTGTACTGTTTTGATTTTTTTTTTGCTTTTTGCATTATTTTTATCATTTTATCGAAATGGTAGTCTGATGATTGCATTTGAGGCGAAATTGGCTGTTATATTTAGCAGATTGAGTGACTGTATGAAGGATTGCATTGCCAGTCGTTTGCGCGATCTTACAACGAGGATGTCAGAGAAAAAAGATTACTGTTGTTAGCTTGTGGTGCTGCTACAGCTGTTAAGAAGCGAGCGAATAGCAGCAGCAGGCACAGCAGCACAGCAGCAGCAGCAGCAGCAGCAACAGCAGCAGCGGCAACATCAGCAGCAGCAGTCGGTTCTGCGAGCAAAACAACACAGTGACAAATCCATAATAAACGGCAGTCTGTGGAATTGCACACAGCGAGTGCAGTACGGCTACTATGCACAACAGCTGTAGTAGTTGCAGCAGCAGCAACAGCAGCAGAAGCAACAACAACAACAACAACAACAACAACAACAACAATGACAACAACAACAGCAACTAACAATAGTGACATGACCCGGTAAAGAACCTTCCAAAGGGTTTTGTAGAAACAGCAGCTAAATCTTCCATCTGTGACTATTATTATTATTATAATCATTAGCAAGCCGGTCGAAATGCTTTGTGTTATTTCGTCCGCTGCTGCGTTCTGAGTTCAAATTCCGCCGAGGTCGACCTTGCCTTTCATCCTTTCGGGGTCGATAATTTAAGTACCAGTTACGCACTGGGGTCGATGCAATCGACTTAATCCCTTTGTCTACCCTTGTTTGTCCCCTCTATGTTCAGCCCCTTGTGGGCAATAAAAAAAATATTATTATTATTATTATTATTATTATTATTGCTGTTGTTGTTAGGCAACAAGACGAGTAAGGGCGATTAGGTGATGGTCTAGGGTTTAGGGGCGGGACACCCCAGACATTGGAAAAAAAAAATCTTTGGCCGTCTTGTTGTAGTCGAGGGCTCTTCGTTGACGCCCGACACCAATGGGAAGTGACCCTCGAAGTTCCTGGAAATGGAGATCTCCAGGTCCAAATTCTTGAACGGCTGCTGTTGATGATGTTAAGGCATCGAGTTGGCAGAAACGTTAGCACGCCGGGCGAAATGCTTAGCGGTATTTCGTCCGCCGCTACGTTCAACCCCGAACGGATGAAAGGCAAAGTCGAAGCCGGCGGAATTTGGACTCAGAATGCAGCGGCGGACGAAATACCTATTTATTTACTACCCACGAGGGACTAAACACAGAGAGGACAAACAAGGACAAACAAACTCATTAAGTCGATTATATCGACCCCAGTGCGTAACTGTTACTTATTTAATCGACCTCGAAAGGATGAAAGGCAAAGTCGAACTCGGCGGAATTTGAACTCAGAACGTAGGGGCAGACGAAATACCGCTAAGCATTTCGCCCGGCGTGCTAACTATACTATCTGTTCACTTTCTTCTTCTTAATAATAATAATAATAATAATAATAATAATAATAATAATAATAATAATAATAATAGTGCAACAAGTATGGACTTATGGACTTGACGGAGCAAAAAATTGATATGACCGCAAACCTGAAGACATCGTTGAAAATAAAAATGCAAAGATCCTATGGGATTTTCTGATTCAGTGCGACCATGAGATAGAGAACAGCCAGTCATAGTGTTAATTGAGAAAGAAAGCAAACTATGTTGGATCATAGATATAGCATGCCCAGCTGACAACAAGGTATGCGATAAGGAAGAAAGAAAAGTAGAGAGATATGACAGGTTAGCTTGGGAAGTTAAGTAGTTGTGGTCGATTAAAAAGGCAGCAGTGGTACCACTAATTGTCGGAGCCCTGGGAACAGTGAGCAAAAATCTCGGGAAGTCTGTGGAACAAATAGGGGGCTGCAATAAGGGTGGAGCACTTGCAGAAAACAGCACTGCTTGGAACTGCTCGAATACTCCGGAAGGTGCTCGAAAAATAAGGGGTGCTACCTTAGTTCACTGGTAGTGAACAGCTGACACCGTAGTACATCTCCAGCGTTAGAAGCTGTGCAAAGGCAATGATAATAATAATAACAATAATGATAATACTATGTGTATGTGTGTGTGTGTGTGTGTTTGTTCGTATGTGTAACGCAGTCTGATGAACTCACTACAAGAAAATCACCGCCCGGCACTAGAACACATGAGGTAATTACTGCATTGCATACGAGAAGCAAGCTTCGCACAGAATATGACACAACTCACAATTCATATTTATACAGCAGACATTACTCTGAGAGAGCAACACAAACACAAGCCCAAGTCCTATATTTATAAATTGAGAGGAATATCATGATTGAGGCCAGTACCTCGTTAGCCTTCCATATGGGAACCTTGGCTAGAGGAGTATTCTGTTAACTGAATAAACATCGGTGAAAACCCTGTCGCTTCGAAAAGGGATCACTTTGCAAATCCAGACTTTATAATATATATTATATATTTATGAATATATGCATACATGCATGTATGTATGTATGTATGTATGTATGTATGTATGTATGGCTGAATGTACGTATGAGAGTACGTTTGAATGTATGAGTGCTTGTGTATATGTGTGTGTGTATATATATGTATATATATATATATATCACCGTAACTTAGCGGCTCGGTAAAGAGAACCGATAGAATAAGTACCAGGCAAAAAAAATGTACAATATAGTACTGGGTTCGATTCATTTGACTAAAACCACTGGTTCAATGGGGTGTCCCAGCATGGCCGCAGACTGATGATTGAAACAAGTAAATGATAAAAGATAATATATATATATATATATATATATAAACAACTTATAAATAAGGGCAAACGAAAAAATTTCTAATGCCAAATATGCCGAAATTGGAACTATTGTCCATAACCATATAATTTTTCACAATACGCACGTTACTCGAAAAAAGGTCGTCAGAAATTTCTTAAAAATTCCATTATTACCATATCGGACCAATTTCAGGGTTAGTTCGTAAGACCCCTCCCTTCGTCAGTGATAAATGACCTTTTTTCGAGTAGCGTGCATATTGTGAAAAATTATATGGTTATGGACAATAGTTCCAATTTCGGCATATTTGGCATTAGAATTTTTTTCGTGTTTGCCCTTATTTATAAGTTGTTTATAATTTTAACCTTTAAAGGTATTTTTTAATATGCTGGCCATTGCTAAGAATTTTTTTATCCTACATTAAATATTATATATATATATATATACATACATATATATACATACATACATATATATATACACACATACATACATACATACATACATACATACATACATACATACATACATGCATACATACATACATACATACATACATACATACTATATACATACATACATATATATATACATACATACATATATATATATACATACATACATATATATACATACATACATATATATACATGCATACATATATATACTACATACATATATATACATACATACATACATACATATATATATATATATATATATATATATATATTATATATATATATATATATATATATACAACACATGTATATATATATATGTGTGTTCACTGTTCAGTCTAAAATTATAGCTGCACGTCATAAATCTTAGAATATATTTTTGTTCCTATGAATGCAAGGAAACTAACAATAAGTCATTGACATAATAATAATAATAATAATAATAATAATAATAATAATAATAATAATAATAATAATAATGATGATGATGATTTCAAAGTTTTTCCACAAGACCAGCTTGGGGGAGAGGATTAAGTCGATTACATCGACCCCAGTGCGTAACTGGTACGTATCTTATCGACCCTCGAAAGGATGCAAGGCAAAGTCGACCTCGAACGTACAGGTGAACGAAATGCCGCTAAGTATTTTCCGACATGAAGACATGGAATGCTATCCTTAATCTGTGTCAGGTTGATTTTTTAATTAATACGGAGATTAATCAATATATAAATACGATATTTAATAAAAGACCTCCCTATGACCATTGCTCTTTGGCGTTGGGCATGTACCATATTTGGCAACCTACTGAAGAACACGAGTCATGGCTGTGACTCACAGAATATCAAAAGATTTGCCAAGGACTGCAACCAGCACAGGGCAATATTCACATGAACAGCTTTAGCGATGATACAAGTATGGATTTCGGAAATAATAAGTATCATAAAGCTATTTTCGATAATCGAAACTGACCCTAATTGCGAACGTAAATCTTGATACTAAGACCGTGGTGATGGAGCTAGGTCAAGCCGAACCATACTAGTAGTTAGCAGTAAACAAAAGAGACGGAATATAGCACCCAGCTATGAAGAAGATCCGGAGAGAGATAGATAGATAGAGAGAGAGAGAGGGGGATAGAGAGAAAGAGAGAGGGAGACAGAGCACTGCTGGAGAGTGGGCGTAGGGCTAAAACGTGATTTGAATTCGGATAACAAATTAAAAGCTATGAGAACCCTAGCAAAACCCATTGTGCCGTACATTTTCAACATCATCATCTGCAAACTAAATGAAGTCATGATACCTGGCATTAAAACAAGACAGAACCTGACCATTGTGAGGATGCACCACCAAAAGCAGATGTCGACAGGTTATACTGACCATGGTCTCTACAAAAAGGACACCTAGCTCAACTCGAAGTAACCTTCAAGGATCATATTGGGTTGGACGCAAACCGGACAAAAACCGACAATACACTCCTATTTCTCTTTTCTCTTTTACTTGTTTCAGTCATTTGACTGCGGCCATGCTGGAGCACCACCTTTAGTCGAGCAAATCGACCCCAGGACTTATTCTTTGTAAGCCCAGTACTTATTCTATCGGTCTCTTTTGCCGAACCGCTAAGTTACGGGGACGTAAAAACACCAGCATCGGTTGTCAAGCAATGCTAGGGGGACAAACACAGACACACAAACATATACACACACACTTATATATATATACATATATACGACAGGCTTCTTTCAGTTTCCGTCTACCAAATCCACTCACAAGGCATTGGTCGGCCCGGGGCTATAGCAGAAGACACTTGCCCAAGATGCCACGCAGTGGGACTGAACCCGGAACCATGTGGTTGGTTAGCAAGCTACTTACCACACAGCCACTCCTATGCATCATAAAATATCAGATACACCCAGGGTCGCCGGAAAGTTCCTGGCTTTAAGGGTATCGCGAAAGGCTTTATTGAAGGCTCAACCTTCCGAGTTCTTTTACAAGGCTTAGAAAAACTGAAAGACCGCTGCAATAAGTGTGTGAATCTGAGAAGGGAATGTGCTGAATAAAATCATGATTTACTGATTCTCCTGTATTTTCTTTCATACTCAAATCCAGGAACTTTTCAGTACACCCCATCTAGAAAAAAGCAGTGTTTTAAGAATTAATTTTGTATCTCAGAGATCACATCAACAGACAACGAGGCGAAAATCATTTACACCAAACAATTTTCTGTTGTAAAGTGGGTTCCTTCCACTCGTGTGATGTGTGACTGTCGTTATACTGTAGTTGCTGTTTTATGCTAGTAGCCACAATAGTTACTAGTCACCGGATACCGTTACCTCTCTTAGTACCGGAATAGTAATACACTAACTCCTTCTGTCTTACTATCGCTGATAGCTCCACAAGACACCGACAAGAGCTGTTGACTCTTAACTCTTCGACTCTCGGCCCTGTCTTGACGATCGGCTACTTGTCTATTTATAATGGCTTGTTCCTACCACTTTTTCAGCAGGAGGGGTATATAGCTTCACTATGCAACAGTTTCAGATGTTGAAAACAAAGCAGGACAAGGCAAATCTCTGGCAAAGTATACCCAAGCTGATGCAAGGGGTAGATGTGAACCGAATGAAGATACACCAATGTTCCAAGAGTACTATGTTGAAAGCAGAGACGGATAGTATGACGATGGTTGCATAAGGACAGATTCTTGCAATCAAAAACCTATCACCACCACACCATCAAAGAGGGAATTGATCCAGAGTGCATAATTTGTGGAAACTATGAAGTAAACATCGACTTCATTGTCTGTAGATGTTTAGAACTATCAAAGACCGAATATTATTCGGAGGCTTTACAGAATAGCGGTGTACCCACACTGGAAAATACGCAGGGGTTATGAATTAAAAACAAATGAGAAATAGTTTGAACATAAACCAAAAGTGCCACCATTCGTTACAACAAACCCGAAATGCTCTGGCAGAGTTAAGAAAAGCAACAAACTCGACATTGTTATCATGCGAGTAATGAGTGGAGGTGTTTACTTATCGACATTGCAAAAGCTTCTGAAGGAATAACTTTCAGGAAAGTTATAAAAAAAGCTAAGAACAAAAAAGTTAAAATTTATAGAAAAAAATAACAAAGAGAGGTGTATGAAAAACAAGCAAGTGTATTAGTTTGACGTCCAGGGAAAATTAAAAATTCCTTTACGTTTCGAGCCTATGCTCTTCAACAGGAAGAAATAAGAGAAAATAAACAGAGAATGAAGAAAAAGTGTAGAACTACAGGAAAATAGAGTAAACAGCGATGAAGAGATATTATTGTTATATTTGGGTACGGCTATTTTGCTGATAAACGCACGCAATATTTATTTGATTTTCACTTTAGCTTTATTATTTCTAGTTTACCTAACAAAGTCCTTTCTTTACACAGTGTGTGACCTCTTCAATGACTAACTGTTCTTGTCTCCTCTTCTGTCTGGTCTTGTCTTAGATAAAGTGAAGATCAAATAAACAGTGAATTATTTGTTTACTGGTAAAGTGACCGTCCCCAGATGTAACAATATCTATTTCAAAACACGATTTCACATCAAGAATCTTGCAAAACAGATATATAAACGAAGAAATAATTAATTTAAACTTTAATTTATAAACAGGAGCAAAACAGGGGCCTTTTTTTGTCGTCTTCAAAGAAAGTAATGAATATAAAAGAAAAAGAATAGCGACGGGTGTTCAAGTTGATGCGATCAACGGAAAAGCCTGCTCGTGAAATTAACGAGGGTGGGTGATCCTCGTGAAATACGTGGGGTACTGAAAAGTTACAGGAGGATCAGTTAATTATAATTTTATTCAAGATATTCCCCTCTCACATCACACTTATTGCAACGGTCCTTCAGTTTTTTTCTAATCTCCGTAAGGTTAAGCCTCCAGCCGGACCTTTCGCGATACAGCTCCACGTCGTAGTTCTCTTTGAAAGATTCATCGTGACACAGAATGTGACAGAGCTGGCCCTTTGAAATACAGGTACAACTCATTTTTGCAAGCTGGGTGGACTGGAGCAATAAAAAATAAAGTGTCTTGCTCAGAGACACACACACACACACAGATACACACACACACACCACACACACACACACAGACACACACGCACACACATGAAAACGTCTTGTGCAAGGAATCGAGCCCATGAGCTTACGACCGTGAGGCGAAGACAGTAGTCGCCAAATTGCGTGTATTCCCTCAGATGATCGCAGAAATATGCAGGCCAATGCAGAACCTCAAGCTCAGGGCTATAATATCATATACAGAGTATTTATATACACGTGGAGAAATTTCACGAAAGAAGCCTACAGTTTGTCGCTGACAGATATTCAAAATCCCTCCATGTGAAATATTGCATAATTCTTATCATATTCTTATATGTGCGGGTGTTATGAATATCGGTTTTACATTTCGGGATACGAAGTCGATTGCATTCGATCCCAGAACTCTGCAATAAGTGTGTGAATCTGAGAAGGGGAATATGTTGAGTAAAGTTATAAGTAACTAATCCCCCTGTATTTTCTTCTACCCCCGAAGTCAGGAATTTTTTCGCAGTCCCTCGTACTTAAGTGTGTCTGTGGAGTGCTCAGCTACTTATCTTAGCGACCCACAATGCTGAAAGTTAAAGTCGAGCCCGGCAGAATTTGAACTCAGGCTTGTTGCCTTATATAATAAAATAAATAAATGAGCCCTTTAAAGCCTAGTGAAGCTCATGAGCCCAGTTTACCGGTTTTTATGGCGTATGTGTTCTGCAGCTGGACGGGACGCCAGTCCATCTGCAGCGTTACTCATTTTTGCCAGCTGAGTGGACTGGAGCAACGTGAAATGAAGTACTTTGCTCAAGAACACAACGCGTCGCCCGGTCCAGGAATCGAAACCACAATCTTACGATCATGGTGCTGACACCCTAACCACTAAGCCAAGCGCCTCCACTTGTAGCCTTATACGGTGTTCCAAATATTGGTTTCAAATTTGGGCTTGAGGGCCGCAATTTCATTAAAGAGGTTAGTAGATTACATAGAGCTCAGTGCTCCGAAACTATGAAGCGCAAGGTCGAAACCCCGCACGGAAGCTGAACTCAGAACGCGAAGATGGACGAAATGTTGTTATGCATTTTGTGCGGCAGGCTAATGATTCTGCCAGCTCGCCGTCTTATCGAGTGTTATAAAGATTAAGACGTTTTATGAACCATGTTGACACAGAATCCTAATCCCTTAAGCCTTTTAATCTAAGTGATCTGGCCACAATCTTATTCTAAACAAGATTAAGCTCAGGATTTATTTGAATGTACATGCATATATTTACGACCGTCCGTCCGTCCGTCCATTCAACAATACGTACACACATACATATATGGGTCCATGGGTTTATCGTAATATAAATATACGTTACATCTATCTGTCTGTCTGCTTGTAAGCCTGTCTATCTATCTATCGGTCACTCTGTCTGTCTGTCTGTCTATCTATCCAGCTATATGCATATATGTATATGAGAGACAGAAAGAGAGAAAGAGAAAGAGGTGGGAGAGAGAGAGACAGATATATATATATATGTAAAAGCACACACACACATTTAGATATATATGCCCACGAGCAAATGACGTAGTGGTTAAGAGCACGGGCTACTAACCCCAAGATTCCGAGTTCGATTCTAGGCAGCGACCTGAATAATAATAATAAAATAATAATAATAACAATAATAATAATAATAATAATAATAATAATAATAATAATAATAATAATAATAATAACAACAACATCGAAAAATACCTTAGGAAATAGAACCGAAGTTCGAAATTTCCCCAAGATACCTGATGAAGGCTGGAGGGTATATCAACTGAAACATTGTGTTAACAACAAACAAGATGAGGACAAATATCCGTGAAATGTAAATAATGTAAATAATGTATTTAATTGTTCATCTCTTAAATATTGAACTGTGTTCATTTTAATGTTTATCTGCTTCGCTTTTATCTCTTTACTTGTTGCAGTCATTTGACTGCCGGCCATGCTAGGGCACCGCCCTGAAAGGGTTTTAACGGAACAAATCGATTGAAGCACTTTGTCTTTATCTAAAGTCTGGTCCTTCTTTACCTAAAGCCTGGTCCTAAAACCTATTAGTTCTATTTTTCTCATTGACGTAAACAAACCGATACCGGTTGTCAAGCGGTGCGTGCGAACAAACACAAATACAAAAACAAGAATAATCAAATACACACACACACACACTATGTAGAGGTACATGGCCTAGTGTTTAGAGCAGCGGACTCGCGGTCGAGGGATCGCGGGTTCGAATCTCAGACCGGGCGATGTGTGTATTTATGAGCGAAACACCTGAGCTCCACGCGGCTCCGACAGAAGGTAATGGCGAACTTCTGCTGACCCTTTCGCCACAACTTTCTCTCACTCTTTCCTCCTGCATCTTGCAGCTCACCTGCGACGGACCGGCGTCCCGTCCAGGTGGGGAACCTATACGCCAAGGAAACCAGGAAACCGGCCCTTATGTGCCAGGCGTGTCTCGAGAGGTAACACACATACTATGGGGTAACTTGAAGGTGCTTTGGATGTTATTTCTCACGAGTATATCTATGTAGATGTCTCCAGCATTTGTCCATTCACACATAAGGAAGAAGACACTTAAGAGAGAATTCGTTCCTACTTTTACCAATTGTAGCTACCATGTAGAGTTCGCTTTCATTAGCTAATACATACAATAAAAATAAATGCGCCCTTTTAAAGCCTAGCCAGGTTCATGGGCCCGGTTTCCAGGTTTCTATGGCGTATGTGTTCCCCAGCTGGACAGGACGCAAGTCCTTCGCAGCATTACTCAATTTTGCCGAGTGGACTGGAGCAACGTGAAATGAAGTGTTTTGCTCAAGAGCACAACGCGTCGCCTGGTCCAGGGATCGAAACCACAATCATACGATCATGGTGCTGAAGCCCTAACCACTAATCCACGCGCCTCCACAATAGTGTGTGAGGGAAATTTGTCTATCATTTCTAGCAACCGTAACTACCACGCAAACCTTACACACATACAAGCATACACACGCGCACGCGCATATATATACAGAGAGAATGAAAGAAAGAGAGAGAGAGAGAGAGAGCGAGAGCAATCGAGAGCAAAAATAAGACAGATAGATAGACATACAAAAGACAGTAATATTGGATTTTTGGGTGATCGGTTTGTTATTTCTAATATGGCTGATAACCATGTTGTATAACAGCTTATCCTTAGTTAGTTCATGCGTATATATATATATATATATATATATAATTTGTTTAATTCTTTATTGCCCACAAGGGACTAAACATACAGGGGACAAACAATGACAGACAAAGGGCTAAGTCGATTACATCGACTCCAGTGCGTTACTGGTACTTAATTTATCGACCCCGAAAGGATGAAAGGCAGAGTCGACCTCGGCGGAATTTGAACTCAGAACGTAATGTTAGACGAAACCCACTAAGCATTTCGCCTGGCGTACTAAAGATTCTATCATACATGCATGAGACAGTAGGGTCTGCACGAGGGAGAGACGGCTGCTATTTCTAGGAGGCCTAACTACTATTTAATTCTTTGTTGGTTTATGCATGCATACATACATACATACATACATACATACATAATACATACATACATACATACATACATACATAATACATACATAATACATACATACATACGTACATAGAAACTTATATGTATGGATGTGTGTATGGCGTATGTATAAAAATTGTGGTTTGAAGGCAATTTGGCTGCTGTTTCTTGCAGGCTAGTCGAACCGTTAGCGGTTTTCTCATTGCAATTCATATCGGTTACGGCGGCGGTGATGATGTTAGAGGTGGTGGCCACGGTGCTAGAGACGCTACTACTACAGAGAGCTGCTTATGGTAAAATCACGAAATCACGTGCATCGCGATTCTTCAAAAGCAAAAACAAACAAAAGCGAAATAAAATAAGCAAATAAATTTATAAAGCAACACCCACGCACTTACGCATTCGCACGCAGACACACACACACACACACGCACGCAAACACACACGCACGCACTCACACACGTGTGCGCACACGCACTCGCATGCACGTACATACTTAAAGAGAGATGATAATACACACATACACATACAGATTAGCATTAAGCATATACACACACATGTGCAGACGTATTCTACATACTGAACGCAAACTAATGGTCATGCACACACACACACGCACACACGCACACACACACACACACACATATTTACTCACGGAGACACACACCTACATGTACACGTGCACACGCACACGCACATATACACCCACACATAGACATACTTACACACGCAGACATACACCCACGTGTACGCATGCATACACACACGTACATACACACACATACACTCATATAAATATACATACACACTTACACACGCACTCACACATGCATATACGCACATGCAAACGCAGGCACACACATACACATAATACACACATACACACACGCACAAACACATACACACGTATATATACACATACACACGCGGAAACATACACATGCATACATGTGTGAACACACACATACACACACAGACACATGTAAACATACATTCATACAGAAGCATACACACATACAGGCGCATATAGAAACACATGTACATACACAAATATACGCATACATACATACATGCATACACACATACATACATACATACACATGTATACACTCCTATATGCATATCTATATATAAACGCATCTATATAAACCACATGCGCATATATACACACCCACACATACTCTCAAACATATACATATGCTCATATACGCATACACACACACGCATACATACGCACACACAAGTACACAAACGTACACGTATGTGCATACGTTAACGTACACATATACACACACATACATGCACACATATACGCACACATCCATATACACGCACAGAGAGAAACACAAACGCACACACATACGCACGTACGCACACACACGCACGTACCCACACACACGCACGTATGTACACACGTCCACACACACACACACACATACACATCTACATAACAACAACGACAACGATAGCAAAAACAAAAGCCACACCCACAAAGTAGTACAAAGTTCACACCCACACACATAGACACCCACACACAGATCTCCCCCCCCCCTACATACACACCGGTCTGATAAATGTACATTGCAGCACGTGCTGAGATGCGTGAGTTCGAATGCAGGCACTTCTGCAACTACTACTACTACTACTACTACTACTACTACTACTACTACATGAATACGAGGCAGTGTCTGCGTGGTCGCTAGTTTCGTAGTAGAAATAGCAGCCAAGTTCCCGCTACAACTACACCGTAAAGGATGGTTGTCGTAGGTGAGAATGACTAGTTCTGTACTTATTGACTGAATAAATGTCGTGATGGTCATGGACGGACTGACAGAACACATTGGTCATAACACCATGTTTGGTCAGGGAGAAGACCTGGAGCGTTACCATCGTCAGCAGTAGCAGCGGCAGCAGCAGCACCATTAGCAGCACCAAAACCACCAGTACCAGCACCAGCACCACCACCACCACGACCATCACTACTATTACTTACAGAATGATACTAATAGCTATTTCTTTACTACCCACAAGGGGCTAAACATAGAGGGGACAAACAAGGACAGCCAAACGGATTAAATCGATTAAATCGACCCCAGTACGTAACTGGTACTTAATTTATCGTCCCCGAAAGGATGAAAAGCAAAGTCGACCCCGGCAGAATTAGAACTCAGAACGTAGCGGCAGACGAAGAATTATACTAATGGCATTATTGGGTTAGCTGAATAACGTAAGAATATTTAGCTACGACCCTTTCAGTTCTGAGTTCAAATCCTACCATAGTCGATTTTGTATTTCATCCTTCCAAGGATTATACCATTAAGCATTCGCGTAGTGTGTTTCTCTTATAACCAGACTGATGTCTTCTATCAAACTCATAAGCCTTGAACTTCTGTAACGAATTATTTAAGTTGGCAGAAGCGCTGGGCGTTGGGAAAATCATGCTTACCGTTTCTCCATTCATCTTTCAAATCTTTCCCTGGTCAAATTTGTTTCATCCCGCCAAGGCCCGTAGCTGTGTGGTAAGAAGTTTACTTCTTAACCACATGGTTCCGAGTTCACTCCCACTGCGTAGCACCTTGAGCAAGTGTCTTCTACTATAGTTTTGGACTGACCTTACGATATGATTTCAAATCTCGCCAAGGTCAAATTTAACTTTCACCCTGTTGGGGCCGGGATAATACGATAGTAGCAGACACTAACAGTGGTATATGCCATCAATTTGCTCTCCTCTCCCATCAAAATACCTGGGCTTGGGCCTGAAATTCGAGGCAGGAGGGTGTAGGTCGATTACACGAACCCCAGTGTTTGACAGGCACTTGTCATATCGACCCCAAAAGGGATACAAAACAAAATGACGTCGGCGAAAATTGAATTCAGAACGTAAAGCCGAAAGAATGGCTGCCAAGCCTTTTGAGCGGCATGCTAACGATTGTGCCAGATTCGCTGCTTTTGTGTGTGTGTTTGTTTGTGTGTGTCTGTATGTGTGTGTATATTAAATGTTATATGCTTATTCATGTATAGAGTACAACGTTTCCTTCCCTTCCACATAGCTTTATTTTATAGGGTTATGCCCCGACATCCTCCCCGTTTTATAATACGTAACAAGTTAATATATTGAATAAATCAACCTGATCTAGAAGTGCCTTTTCAACGTAGGGAAAAAAGTGTCTTGGGTGATATTCTTTCCCCTCTTTTCCCCCCTCCCCACCATCCAAACACACACAACTGACCTCTTGAGTTCAGTTCCATCAAGACTAGTGAGTTAGCAGACTTCGATAAAGTGTCAGAAAATGAGTCTTTTGCTATTTTGTTACGTCACGAATTCATATCCTGCTGATGTGAACTTTGCATTTTATTCCTTCGAGGTTGGTAAAATAAAGAACCAGATTGTGACCGAGGTTGACCGTCGCAGATTACTTTACTGCTCAAAATTGCTGCCCCTTCTGCACCAAAAGTAAAGCATCGATACTACTACTACTACTACTACTACTACTACTACTACTACTACTACTACTAATACTACTACTACTAATACTACTACTATTATTATTATTATTATTATTGTTATTGAGAGAGCATTGCATGTCATCTATGTAACACTGGGATACAATTATACGATGCCCAGTGTACCTATTATGAGTCATTCCTGGAACTCCAACAGAATAAAGCGGTTGACATGTTACCGGCCGCCTTGCTCGACATGTAGAGAACTGAATTTCTCACAACATTTCAGACGTTAAGGTCTTCGTTTGACTCACGGCAGCAATCCATTGACAAGACGGTCTTGCAAGAGCCGACACTGTTCGCTACGCTCCATGGAATCTCTGCTGATGCTGCAGCTTCGCCACATGGTGCCTAGCATTAGCCACGTGGCCTCTGTGCCGGTAGAGTCTTTGTTAAGTGGACTGAATTCCTTCTCCGGGGGAGAGAAAGAACAGGTATTCTAATCTATTCAAAAGCGGTGAGCTGGCAGAAACGTTAGCACGCCGGGCGAAATACGTAGCCGGTACGTTCTGAGTTCAAATTCCACCGTTGTCGACTTTGCCTTTCATCCTTTCGGGGTCGATAAATTAAGTACCAGTTAAGCACTGGGATCGATATAATCGACTTAATTCCTTTGCCTGTCCTTGTTTGTCCTCTCTGTGTTTAGCCCCTTGTGGGTAGTAAAGAAATATGTATCCTAATCTATTCGTTTAAAACCTCGAGGCGAGCGCAACAGTCAATTTGTAAATTAAAGGCGAAGTATATATTCACCACACCAGTCTGATGTTTCAGGAATACGCCTTTTTTTTAGCCCATTTTTACTCATAACCTTGTTCTAAATTCTCTCCTGCTTCAGTTCTATCGCATATCATAACAGGACATCTTAAGCGCACTGATTTATTGTGGCTAATACGTGTTTCCATCTAGTTTCACTTCGCATTTATTCATTTTGATATCAATCATTTCGGTTTGGATAGCTTCTGATATATTCAGTTTATTTTGAGAGTGCTATCCAGAGTCAAAGCCATATCAATAATTCGATATTTAGTCTGGATCGAGAAGATGCCATTGTGTATTGTAGCGATCCAGACTCTGAAAACGGGGGACCAAAAACAGCTGCACAAAGGACGGCTGCCAATTACCGAATGTCGACGTTTTGAAGTCGGAAAGAGGAAGAAGAAAACGGAAGAGAGAAAATAATTTAACCCAGAAGACAGAGAATGACAGAAGGCAAGAAATAAATGAGAACTGACGATTGAAGGAGAAAATATGAGAAACTGAGATATAAAGATGGAAGGCAAAAGAATTGCGAGAGAAAAGAGAAGAGGAAAGGAAGAGAGACGAATAAAAAAAAAAGAAGGGAATATGAAGAAATAAAATATAATAAATAAAAAGGCAAACGGAAGAGAAGACATGTCAGATGACAAAAGAATAAAAACGAGAGGAGAGAATGACAAAGCAGACGACAGATAAATGCAGAAGAAAATGGAGAAATAAGAGCGAAAGAGGGGGAAAAAGGGGAGACAGACAATGAGAGGATAAGGAGGAAGTGGAGGAGAAAAGAGAGATGCAAAGGAAAAGAAAAAAACTGACAGGAGATGGAAGATAGAAAAATATGGAGAAAAACAGATAACAGATAAAGAAAGACGTAAGAAAACAGATATCAGATGACAGATGACACAAAAAGATACAAGCGAACGGATAACAGATGATAGAGTACAGATACAACACACAGGCACACACGTGTACACACACACACTAACACTTACGTATACGCACGTACACACACATACACACTCAGACACATGTACACGTGTATTACACTGGAGAAAACGATGACAGAAACCAAAATTAAGGAGAAAACATGAGGTGAGAAAAACCTGAGAAGATTGATGAAGTTTTAAGAAAAGTGAGGAATCCTAAAAGAAAAACAAAAAAATGGAAACAGTATCTCGAAGGAAGAAGTAGAAAAATATTAAGAAGAAGGGTTTAAAAGAGTAAAAAAAGAGGAGACGAAAAGAAGAAAATCTGGGGAGAGAAAAGATGGAGACAGAGAGAAGATAAAACAGAAAAATGAGCTTAAGAAAACTGGCAGTTATTGGTAAATGAAGATGTGTGAAGAACAGTAAAATATGTCGGGTTTGAAGGAGAAAACCGGATTTCTTGAGTAAAAATAAACTCTCAGATATCGTCAAGTGTATTTTTTGACTTGTATTGAATTTATGACCCAAAAGATTTTATGTCACGTGTTGTTTATCATTGCTTAGTTTCCAGAGTTCAGTGTGTCCTACAGGCTTAAGTAAACCCGGAGCTATATTACGGCTTCCGTACGGTTTCTGTATACGAAATACCATTGACAAGCCGCCGGTGAAACTAACATGATATCAAACCTATAGTAAAAGTAACGTGACTAAGCTGGATCAGCGAGGCAGAATCTATTTCCAAGCCACGTATCTGCATAAAGGAATTTTCTAAATTTCCCAAATAATTCTGTCATTTTACTTAACGAAGAAGAGAAATCGAAAAGATTTTTAAAGGCACATTCATAGAATGAGGGAGCAGTGCATGCCATCAAAGTGACACTGGGGTAAAATATACGAAGCCCAGTATACCCATCATGACAACCCGTCTGATAAGGGTACACTAGGCACATGCATCACAACAAAATGTGCAGGACATGGTGATCTCATATCAAGATAAACAGCACATGACCTTGACGGTGGGGCCCAGTTAGAATTTTCTTCTGGTCGAGTAGCCCATCCCACTCAAAAGGTCCCTGAATAAGGATTGTTTAAGGATGTTGAACGAAACACCCATATTTCCAAAGGTGAATTATCCAAACCTCCAAGAATTCCTTTCAAAACATGGCCATGATGCTCCCCCACTACTTCTGCTCGTGATCAGAGATGCACATATCGTCAGCCACTAATGGACATGCTCAACTGGTTAAGGTCAAACAACTGACAAGCAAATCTGTGGTATTGAGCAGAATATTTGCTGTAGCCCATCTTTTATACCAAGGCAAAACAATGTACATGATAACACTTCCAATCAGTTAAGATCAGAAGTCATGAGAGCCACTGTCTGGTACTGCATCAGGGCAGTACCAGACAGTATCGCAGTGTCGTCCAGACTATCAGATGCTGTCATACAACGCTGCTCACAATGCACTTCCAGTTCTGTCTTGATTGCGCCATTTCTCCACCTTCACCCAAATGGCTTAACGAAATCGTCATGTCATCGTCGTACAAGCCTTTCACGTGGCATTTTCCGATCTCTTGGATAGTACTCGGCAATGTCCACCTGTTGTCTGTAGACCTTGCGACATGTTCGGTCCATCAGAACTTCGTCTTGTGGTATTCTGCAATTACATCGTTCACCCGGCTCCGTTATCGAATGAACCCATTTCGAATACGCTCCCGTAAGGATATTCCTAGCATGGACATTTCCACGGCCCTCTGCGACGTAGCCAATCGATGTATTAGCCTCTTTGTTGTAGCACCTTTTTCCAAGAGGTAATTAAGGTATTGTTGCATAACACAGGTAAGATAAAAGTACACGTTAATTTTGCTGCTGTTGTTGTTGTTGTTGTTGTTGTTGTTGTTAAGCAACAAGGCGGGTAAGGGTGATTAGGTGATGGTCTAGGGCTTAGGGACGGGAGACCCCAGACCTTGGAAAAAAAACTTTGGTCGTCTTGTTGTAGTCGAGGGCTCTTCGTTGACGCCCGACACTAATGGGAGGTGGCCCTCAAAGTCACTGGAAATGGAGATCTCCAAGTCCAAATTCTTGAACGGCTGCTGGTGGTGTTGGCTGCGTGGATAAGAAGTTCACTTTGAAACCACGTGATTTTGAGTTCAGTACAACTGCGCGGTACCGTGGGTAAACGTCTTTTAGTGAAACCTCGATTTGGTCAACGATTTCTGAGTAAATTTGATAGATTGAAACTGTGTGGAAGCCGGTTGGATGTATGTATATATCTATATTGTCTCTGTAAGTTTGTGTGTTTATCTTAGTCTTCTAGACAACCGGTGCTGGTTTGATTACGGTCTTGTAATCTAGCTGCACAGCGAAAGAAACCGATTAAATAAGTTCCAGACTTTTAAAATAATCACTTAGGTGGATTTGTTTGAATAAATCCTCGAAGGCGGTGCCCCAGTATGGCCACAGTTCAACAGCTGAAACAAATGACACTTCAAAGATAAAAGAATGTTGCTTGAAACCAAAATGTATCTCTTCTGTCCATGGCCATCTCGTTTGACTTTTGCGATGTACAGAGCATGTTGAGTCAAGACATGCATCATACATCGAAGGTAGCCTACCGTATCAAACGCGTAGAAAGCGTGAATTTTAGAGATACATCGCTGCTATTTCTAGCAAATTCTACGACCATCAGTTCGATCATTCGTTGGTCTGCCGCCTTCAGATTTTGTTCAATGAGGACAACAAGGACGAGGAAGAGGTCAAAGGAAGGAGAGCAAACTGAAGACAAAGGTCGTTGGATTGTTTCTATACTAAAATCTGAATAATCTTCACATTCTGTTTAATGCCACAGATGCACATTTTACTAAAGCCCTGCTAAACTTATACATACAGAGGCACACACACACAAACAGCAATGCGCACACACACACATACGTACGCGCACTGTGACGCACTAGAAACAAATGCACGTAAAACCGTAGTAAGACGAACGCACGCGTACGCACAGACACACAGACAAACACACACACACACACACACGCGTATACACGCAGGCACACGCCATCAATTTTTGCAAATCTTCTGTCTTAGATCTGTTGAGCGTTTAATTGATTTCCTGTCATGCCGTAAGAGTGTTTCTTTCCTTAAATTAAGTGTGTGTATGTGCATATATGCCTCTACGTGTACGTGCGTGTGCATGTATGTATGTGCGTGTGTGTGTGTGTGTGGCAGCATGTAAGAGCATATGTGCGCGTGTGTATGTGTCTATGTGTATTGGAGGGGAGGATAAGATTGCGCGTGCGCTCGTGTGTGTGTGTGTGCCTTTCAGCTTCCATACGATTTGTACAATGAGTGCAAGAAGATGAGTGTATATATATGCATATAATGATATACATACATGTATACATACGTACATGTATATATATATATATATATATATATAATATATATATATATATATACATACATGCATGCATACGTACATGTATATATATATATATATATATATATATATATATATATATAAATATATATATATAGTGATATATACATGTCTATACATATTTCATATATGTAATATAAATATGTGTATGTGTATATATATATATATATACATATTAAATATATACAACATAAATATGTATATTTATATATATGTATATTTGTATATATATGTACATATATATATATGTGTATGTATATATATATATATATATATATATATATATATTAAACACACACACATTATATATATATATATGTTTGTATATGTGTATATATATATTCGTTTATTCTTTTATTCTTCTACATGTTTTAGTTATTTCCTTGCGGCTTTGCTGGAGCACCTCCTTTAATCGAACAAGTCAACTCCAGGACGTTTTCTTTGTACCTATTCTATCGGTGTTTCTTTGCCGAACCGCTATGTGTCAAGCAGTCGTAGGGGCACAAAAATAGACACCCAAATACATACATTCAGGTATACACACACACACAAACACACACACACACACACACACATACACACACATATATATGTATCTATATCAATTGAATAAAGTTAAAACGTGGTCTTTTTTACGGTTTATATATATATATATCCAACAGCATTGCTAAATTGTTAAATCTTTTGTGAAAACGCATATATAGATACGCTAATCTCGAACGGTGAGAATGAGTGCTCAATACTGCATTGGTTGATAAACACTATTTATTGGTGGGTTAACCAATGGTTTCATACTCAGAAAAATGTTTTAACAATTATCAAGCCAAGCCTACTACGTGAGAACTCTGGTCCCCGTCTCCAATTTGCAGATGAGTGCCAAGGTTGGAATGTGACGAGGGTTGAAATTGTCACGAGATTCCGCCTACAAGACACCATTTGTAGCCTTATAATTCCATAAATGAAGTTTGTGCGTATATATGTATTTAAACAAGTCAAGTAAACAAGGCAGTAAACCATTTTCACTCAATAACACCTGAGGTTTGGCGCCTCGATGTGTGTTTTTTTGGGGTTTTTTTTTTATTAAATCCTATGGCGATGATGGGATTTTGACGGGAACATGTGAAGGATGTCACTGGTAGTTCCTAACATGAATATTGCACATAAGTGGTGGAAGGTAGATGGCCGTTTTGCACAACATCCGCAGGTAAATGTGTGACTCGTGTCCTCCTTTCATAACAAAGCAGCCCTTCTTAGGATGACACTGCTTTCCTCTTCATGGGGAGGGGTCTATAAAAAATGACCTAAACATTGCTTACTTGCTCTTGGGTGTCAGAAGGCTTAGGAATTGTTGAAGGTTATTTGCTGAACCCTCATTCATCGTCTTCGATGAGAGAGTCAACCATTTGTATGTATATATATATATTTATATATATGGATATATATATATATATACATATATACATATGTATGTATATATATATATTTATATATATACATATATACATATGTATGTATATATATATATTTATATATATGCATATATATAATATATATATATATTATATATATATATATATATATATACATATATACATATGTATGTATATATATATATATTTACATATATGCATATATATATATATATATATATATATATATACACATACATATATATATATAAATACATATATATATATATATATATATATATAATATATATATATATATACATACATACATATATAAAGTTAATCCAAACAAGAAAACACAAAAAAAAACACAACAACGCAAGGACATGGAACAAATAAAGTATTATTGGACACTCAGGAAAGACGGGAAGAAGGAGGGTTTAACGTTTCGAGCAGAGCTCTTCGTCGGAAACATAGGAGAAAGAAAGATCCCGAGAAGGAAAGACAGAGGAAAAAATCGCCAGCGGTACTCACGAGGTCATATATATATATATATACACATACATATATATATATAAATACATATATATATATATATATATATATATAATATATATATATATATACATACATACATATATAAAGTTAATCCAAACAAGAAAACACAAAAAAAAACACAACAACGCAAGGACATGGAACAAATAAAGTATTATTGGACACTCAGGAAAGACGGGAAGAAGGAGGGTTTAACGTTTCGAGCAGAGCTCTTCGTCGGAAACATAGGAGAAAGAAAGATCCCGAGAAGGAAAGACAGAGGAAAAAATCGCCAGCGGTACTCACGAGGTCATATATATATATATATAGACAAATATTATGCATATATATATATACATACCCATATGTATGTATATTGCGAGTAGGTTAGACAACGGGCTGTCCAATTTTTCACCTGTAGATTATAGTCTTCCTACATCCCTTCACCCTCCCTCACTTGTTCGTTTCCCTCCCACTTCTTCAGCTTGTCATTGGTCACCTCCTTCCCTCATTCATTATTACCTTATATGGAGCTTTCTTTTTTCTTTTTCTTGTCTTTTGAATGTTATTCTTCTTTCTTAAACACTTCTACCAAAAGTCCCTCTCTGCGCATGTCAGCCTGTCGCCGCCACTTCCCTGTCTTTCTCTCGCTCATTCTTACTTTGTGCGAGTTCTCATTACGATCTTTTTCGCCATTATCATCGCCATCATCATCATCGTCATCATCATCCGCATCATCCGCATCGTCAACGACCTTATCGTCGTCATCGTCGTCATCATACTTGCTGTCATCATCATCATCATCATCATCATCACCATCATCATCCCTATCATCATCATCATCATCATCACCTTTATCATCATCGTTGTTGTCTTCTTCTTCTTCTTCCCCTTCTTCCTCTCCTCCCGTCCCCTCCTCTCCGTCGTCCGCTTTTCCCTCCTTTTCCTCCTAACTTTTCCCAAGATCATCCTTCCACCCCCACCGCCACCACCGCCCATACCACCGTTAGCAAAACACCCTTTCCTTCCCTCCTGCCCCTCCCCCATCCAACCCATGCTAATTTCTCTCTTTTTTGCGATTGCCTTAATTTTATGCCCCATTGAACGCTTCAATTAGAACCTGAAGGATTACACTTTTCAAACCAGCCATTCGTGTTTCAATACCCACTCGAGGCACTAGAGAGAGCCCAGAGGTTTCATAATCAAAATCAGCCTCCCGCTCCCTGTAGATGCTCAGAGATTTGAAATATCGATTCATTTAAACGAGTTCGAGCCTACTTCACGTCCACGAACGAAAAATATGTAGGACACGAAGCCCCCACACCACACCACGCTCATACACCCCACCCACACATTCTCTTTCGTACATCCATGCACACACAAACATGCAACATGTATCAACATAAAAACTCACACACAGACACACACACACACACACACACACACACACACACACTCACCCTCACATGGATACACGCGACAGCCTGTTGTGTAGGTACATAGAACATTTACGTATACACTGGTGTGTGTATGTGTGTGTAACTAAGTATGTGTGTGTATGTCTTCGTCTCTGTAAGTTTATATTCCCACACACATGCATGTAAAAATACACACGCTCACACATACAAGCATACATACATACATACATACATACATACATACGACGAGCTTACTCCACTTTCCGTCTGTCAAATCCACTCACAAGGATTTGGTAGCCCGAGACTATAACAGAAAACACTTGCCAAAGCTGCCACGCAGTGGGACTGAACCCGGAACCATGTGGTTGAGAAGCAAGACACAGCCCACTCCTGCGTCTATATATATACCGGAGTAAACACATAAATGTGAAACAAGGTGGAAAAAAGAGTACTCAAATACCAGGGGTAGAGTAATTCAACAAAACCTGTTACTCGGAATTTTAACAAAACTGTCCGACGAACGGGAACGTGAAACTCCGAGTAACAGTTTTGCTGAATTTCTGCTGCTTTTAAATAAAGTATTTATATATATATTATATATATATATAATATATATATATATATATTATATATATATGAGACAAGAGTTTATAGGCTAATAAGCAACTAAAAATATTATCCAACGTATCAGCCAGTCGTTGATCTCAGTCCCAATTGTAGTTTAAGCTCATCTTCAGTCGATTAGACTGGATCAACACTAACAGAAATGTACCATGTGCCGCCGGATCTAGAAAATGTGGTGTTTGTGTTGGAGTAGGTGTACGTAAAAAAAAAAAAATATAAGCGCGGCGATTAAATGAAATGAATGACAGAGTAACAAATAAATTTCTGATATTTTTGTGTTGTGACATAATCAAACCATAAATATGTACAAAACCCACTCAAGAAAGGATATGTATCGTAATATATCAGAATCATAATGATAGAGAAATCCCACTTCAGGAAGTTTTTGTGCTGTAACGTAACCGGAGCAGGAAATAGGGTAGGGCCCACGCAAAGACGATGTACTGTAAGATAGACAATCATTCAAAATACTAGAGTACACAGGAGGAAAATGTAATGCAAGGTATCATAGTCATGGAATGGACGCTGTTAAACTGGACAGAGTCAACGCTAGTAAGATATATTAGAAAGCTATAAAATGGGAGGATCCCACGCTGAGAATATGATCGGAAAGGCGGGTGGAGCCTACGCAAAGAAGGAGAGTTATTGGAACATAATAGAACCATAAAAATAGACAAAGCCCACACGATGAAGGATGTGTTATGAAACATAACAGTAATGTAAAAGCAGACGAAGCCCACACGATGAAAAATATGTTTTGGAGCATAACAGCCATAAAATTAGACAAAGCCCACACGATGAAGGATATGTTTTCGAACATAACAGAGACATAAAATTAGACGAAACCCACACGAAGAAAGATGTCTTTGGATCTTAACAGGGCCATAAATAAAGACTGAGCCCACTCTAGGTAGGTTTAATGGAGTATAGAAAAGCAATAAATGTGAACAAAGCCCCCGCGAATGAGATTTATTAGAACATAAGTCAACCTTAAACATAAATACAGCCAACGCGTTGGATGTGATGTATTCAAACGAACCCACAAATGTACGGAAATCCGGCAAAAAAAAAAAACTGAAGTATTTTCTATGGATGTATAATCTTGCCTCGAACTTGTTTCAAGCAAGGGCAGTGAACAGGTATCAGGGTTGTTAGAGTATTTTATAGAAGGCATTCGAGTATTCGGTCCAGAGCTCTGAGTTCAAATCCGTGTGAGGTCACGTCATCCGTTCTTGGTTGGGGAGCAAACTTCCAGCCACAGAACACCGTCTGCTTCTAAGTATGTATATGTATAGTCCGTGTGTATCATAAGTTGAAGACGGGAAGGATGACTTCCCTTTGCAAATACTGACAGGACACAGATAGTGTGTCTATGGCCAGCTGGAGGAGTGTGTCCTCCTGGGGCTAAAAAACTACAGTAGCATCCACCCTTAGGGGTTAGCCATATTGAAATGGCAAAAATACGTCACTATATATTATATATATATATATATATATATATATTAAATTATACATATATATATATATGTATGTATAAATATATATATATATATCTATGTATGTATAAATATATAATATTCTATATGTATGTATAAATATATATATAGTATATATATGATGTATAAATATGTACTTTGATACTTTGATACTTTGATAGGTTTCGGCCATTATTGGCCCAGGCCATGTCTAACTTAATAGCACCACCTGGTGAAGTCTTTCAAGTCAGAATTGGGCACTATGGCCCACTCAAGTAGAGAGTTATTGTTTACAGAGACATATCCGGGGTAGGGGGTTTATCCGGGAGTTCTTGAAGGAATCGTCAAAGACTTCTTGACCCATAGGGTCAGTTTCTGTTTTATGCGGTTTGGTGTAATGTTAAAGAGAGCGGGGCCAATTGAGGTGAAATAATTGTGCCGTATTGTTTTTATGAGATGAGAGTGCGATTTTTGTTTTTGGGCGGATGGCACGGGGCCCAAGCCTTGGATGTACCTAAAGGTGATGCCCAACATCATTTGGGCAATGCTGATGGAATATTTTCCACATCATGCAGATGATGTAGCGCTCACGACGACGTGGAGAGAATAGAGTTTTAGCTTTTTAGTCGACCCCAATAGTCGAGGCCTGTCATGCCATCTATCTTTTTGTGATTGCCCTTTGAGGGTGCTTCGACTTTTATGATACTGTGTATTGTGTGGGGAGACCACAGTGGACAACAGTATTCAGGTGGGGTCGGGCAAAAA
Source organism: Octopus sinensis (assembly GCF_006345805.1). NCBI lineage: Eukaryota > Metazoa > Mollusca > Cephalopoda > Octopoda > Octopodidae > Octopus > Octopus sinensis. Next base: position 37,950 of record NW_021835490.1, read on the forward strand.
GTGGAGAAGAGAGGATAATGTGTGGATATCTCTCGACTGGAAAGTTCTGAGAATCCAGGAAACACATTCTGCGGGCCATGTCAACTTGGTGTTTATATGAGTGGCCCGCTTACGTTGTTGTCCACTTAATCCCAAGTCTCTGATGTTGTTGGACGCCGTGAGGTTTCACTGAAGGAAGGGAGTTGGGAGTTTCAGGGCATCCTCTTTTCCAAAGTGATTAGCTAAATTTATCCTCGTTCAGCAATATATATATATATATGTATGTTAACTATTATATATATATATATATATATGTTGATAATATATATATATATATATATATATGTATAAATATATATTATAATATATATATATGTATGTATAAATATATATATATATATATAATAATGTGGTATAACATATATATATATATATATATGTGTATAAATTATATATAATATGTATGTATAAAATATATGATATATATATGTATGTATTAAATCGATATATATATGTATGTAAAATATATATATATATATATGTATGTATAAATATATATATATATATATATGAGGTATATCTATATATATATATATATATGTATGTATATATATATATATATATGTATGTTATATAATATATGTAGATATATATATATATATGTATGTATATTAATATATATATATCATATATATTATATAATATTATACATATATATACATATATATACATATATATATAATATATATATCTATATATATATATATATATATATATATCTTATATATATATATAATATATATATATATATAATATATATATATATATTATATACAGGGTGGCACCATACAGGCATGGAGCTTACAAATATAATTTCAAGTCCAAGCTTTGCCTATTAGAGAAAATGCACATATTATTCAAAGACAATAATTCTTTGAATCAAAGAAGTGAGTTAATGAACTTATGTAGGCACGCGGCTAAATTTAAAATCGAATATAAATATACCATATGGATAGAGTATATATTTTGTATTTTGATTTTGATTTTGATTTTGACTCTGAGCGCTACGACGGATCTATAGCAAAGTCTTATTGTTTCTACATATATATTAGGAAAAACCTACAAACTTTCTTTTCATGTTATTGTATTGCATAGATTACCTTGATATTTTATATTACCTTGATTATTTTTAATGACCCAAAATAGGATGTTATATTTTATTTTATATGTCTTTCGTATATATTTTTTATTAAAGCACCCATTTTTTAAAGCAATGTTTTTTTAAAAAGAGCAATGTTGTCAAATTTAGAATGTTTATATAAGTGTGTATAGCAAAGCATATGTATTGTAAGCATGCGTATCTGTGTATGTGTAAGTGAAAGTATGCTTGTGCTAAGCACGCATACACACGCGGTATGTATATGTATCAATTCAAACTTGTTATGTATACTGGCCTCTATAGATGCCAATATCATCGTTACAAGTTTTTTTCCCCACCCCTCCTTCGTTCCTTTTTCTCTCTTTCCCTTTCTTTCGTTCCCTCCTTGCTCAGTATATGAGAATTGCTACATAGATGAATTTTAGCTTGCGTGCGAGACGGTTTGCGTGAATATATGTACACATGCTTTTATGTGTATAATTTAGATTCATATTCTACGTCTGCATATGTATGTATGGCGTTTACGCGCATCCTTTGTGTATGTTGATATATATGTGGATTTTAATATAAATATGTATTGCAGTATTTATAACAGGTTTATTTCTATGCATTAATTTGTACTGTCTTCATTAACGGCAATAGGTTTTTTCCTCGGTTTTTTCCTCGGATTTTATAATTTTATAAGTTTTTTTTATATATTATATACATATATTTTTGACCTTTTGTTTATCGCTCGAAGATTGACCGTTTTCTCTAAAGGGCCAATCAACAAGTCCATTTCTTTTTAAAGGTGTAGCGTTTGTAAGAGTATAGATGAATTAATATATATGTTCCATTCTAGCAAAAACTGTTGATGAACGGCAACGAGAAACTCAGAGTAACAGATTTTGTTGAATTTTCTGCTGCTTAAATATAAAGTATTATATATTATATATATA
>NW_021835491.1:0-5000 GCF_006345805.1 Octopus sinensis
AAAGTGCTTCTCTTCCGCAGCATATAATATAATATAATAATATAAAATAAAATATTAATATAATATAATATAATTAATATATATAATATAATATATATATATATAGTGTGTGTGTGTGTGTGTGTGTTGTGTGTGTGTGGTGTGTGTGTGTGTGTGTGTGTGTGATTAGTTTCCTTTCTCTGTGTCTGCCGGGCAAACAAATCTATTCTCGTCTCCATAAACGTATTTCTATATATTTGTTCGTATCTAATATAAACACACATAAAATATGTTAGTTTTAATAATGTTTCAATATGCTTCACTGGATCACTTATATTAAAGTTAAGCTTAGAAATTCACGGCGCTCCTCTCGGAGTTTTAATGCATTAAACTTTGAAATGTCAAATCTAACGGAGGCGCCCTCTTCATACGTTTCGAGCCACTTATGGAATTTATGCCGCCACTTATGGAATTACTTTGATTGTGGAAGGATTCTTGCACGTTAGCACACATGATTAGTTGTAAGTTCCACCGAATTGTCTTGTCTTCATTTACGGCTGACAAAACAGCCAAACGTACACATTCGCAATTACATACTCGTAAAGCAGGTACGCACGCATATCTTGACAGATTTGCATATATGCACACACACAAACACACATATAACTTTTACATGTTAAGTAAATGTACTCAATACATAATGAAGAGTAATTATATTTATTCTAGTGTAGCTTCCTCTCCCTCACTTCTCTCAAATATCTATCTGCCTGTCCGTCTGTCCGTTCGTCCGTTCATCCGTCTGTCTGTCTAGCTAGCTAGCTAGCTGGCTAGCTCTGAAATAATATACCAGTCAACTACTTGGGTCGATGCAACCCTTTCTCAATATTAGAAACACTTAAGGCGGCGAGCTGGCAGAATCGTTAGCACGCCGGACAAAATGCTTAGCGGCATTTCGTCCGTCTTCACGTTCCGAGTTCAGATTCCGAGGTCCGATAAAATAAGAATCAGTTGAGCACTGTGATCGATCTAATCGATTTACCGCTTCACCAAATGGCCGGCCTTGTGCCATTTGATATTTGAAACAAATATCAGAAACACTTATATAGCAGGCGTGACTGTGTGATAAGAAGCTTGCTGCCCAACCACATGATTCCGTGTTCAGTCTCACTGCGTATCACCTTGGGCAAGTGTTTTCTACTATGGCCTCGGTTCGATCAAAAGCCTTGTGAATGGATTTGGTAGATAGAAACTGAAAGAAGGATTTCGTAGACGAACTGAAAGAAGAATATAATAATATATATATATATAATATATATATATATATATATATATATATATATATATATAGGCGCAGAAGTGGCTGTGTGGTAAGTAGCTTGCCTACCAACCACATGGTTCCGGGCTCAGTCCCACTGCGTGGCATCTTGGCAAGTGTCTTCTGCCATAGCCCCGGGCTGACCAATGCCTTGTGAGTGGATTTGGTAGACGGAAACTGAAAGAAGCCTGTCGTATATGTATATGTATATGTATATATGTATATGTGTGTGTGTTTGTGTGTCTGTGTTTGTCCCCCTAGCATTGCTTGACAACCGATGCTGGTGTGTTTACGTCCCCGTCACTTAGCGGTTCGGCGAAAGAGACCGATAGAATAAGTACTGGGCTTACAAAGAATAAGTCCCGGTGTCGATTTGCTCGACTAAAGGCGGTGCTCCAGCATGGCCGCAGTCAAATGACTGAAACAAGTAAAAGAGTAAAAGAGAGTGAGTAATATATATTTTTTCACGTGTAGTTTCTATTTTCTTTTTGTAACATATTTCTATTACACACACACATACACACACACACACACAACACACACACACACATATATATATAATATATCGAGGGAGTACCCAAAAGTAATTGGGAACGTTCTCCGGGACAAACCCGTTGTAGTTCAGACTTTCGTCGCTAGAAACCACTTGATGCGACCCTCAGGCACCAGTCTGCGGACCGGCGTCGTCCGGTTTGGTCATGCTGCCACGTAGTGCATCTTTATTTTGCTGTCTTTCCCTTCTGTTCGTTGATTTTTGCGATGCCTGAAACAAAGTAACGGCGTGCTTCCGTGAAATTCTGTTTTCTGCCGGGGAAAACCGCGGCCGAAACGGTTGTCATGATTCAAGCAACTTAAAAGGACGCTCCCATGGGCAAAACACAAGTTAACGAGTGGTTTCCACGCTTTATGAATGGTCGCTTGTCGCTTGATGACCAACCTCGCTCAGGGTGATCGTCGACCTCCCGAACGAGTGAAAACATCATGAAAATTTGTGAACTGACTTTGGAGAACAATCACCAAAAACATGACACACTTTTTGATATGACTTGTGTGTCCCGGAGTGTGTGTGTGTGTGTGTATGTGTGTGTGTGTGAAGGTGCATGGCTCAGTGGTTAGAGCGTAGAGCTTACGGTCGTGAGGTTGTGAGTTCGATTCCCAGACTGGGCTGTGTGTTGTGCTCTTGAGCAAGACACTTTATTTCACGTTGCTCCAGTTAACTCAGCTGTAGAAATAAGTTACGACATCACAGGTGCCAAGCTGTATCGGCCTCTTTGCCTTTCCCTTGGATAACATCAGTGGTGTGGAGAGGGGAGGCTGGTATGCATGGGCAACTGCTAGCCTTCCACAAACAATCTTGCCCTGACTTGTGCCTCGGAAGGTAACTTTCTAGGTGCAATCCCATGGTCATTCATGACCGAAGGGGGTCTCCTCCTATATATATGTATGTATGTATGTCTGTCTATGTGTGCGCGTCTTTGCGTCTGTATTTGCCCCCACTCCACTGCTTGACAATCGGTGTTGGTGTGTTAGCGGTTCGACAAAAGAGATCGATAGAATAAGTACCAGACTTTAAAAAAAATATTAGGCCAATATGGCCGCCGTCTAGTGACCGAAACGAGTAAAAGATAAAAAGTAGCTGTTATAAAGACACCATTATGTAACTATAAAACAATATTTCACTCATAAGTATCGTAAATATTTTATTACGCAGCAAAGAGTATTAAAAAGTAGTTGTATAGACATAACTCCATAGCTGTGGTAAAGATACTGTTATATAGAGTTTGAAAACAAGGCACTTTTATATCTGACCAAGCTCTCATCTACTTCAAGTACCTCTTGATGAGGAAAGAGAGGAGAGAGAGAGAGAGAGAGAAAAGAGAGAGAGAGAGAGAGAGAGAGAGAGAGAGAAATGTGATGCCTTTTAGAGTGTTTATTGAAAAGTTGATGAAAGTAGTAAGTCTGGTGAATCTGAAAGGGTCTACTTTATTTCATCGACCTCATTCGATGAGAATAAAGTACCAGTCAAGGAAAAGGGTCGATGGCGGATTAGCAGAAAGCTGGGTTATCGAATGCTTTATTCATCTAAGAATTTCATGACAATTCGTGCACAACAATAAATGGTCCGAGTAGTGACGATATCGACATTGATAGAGACTAGAACAACAACCGAAATATCGGTCGTTCGAATCACGGAAACAGCTGTCAGGTTGTGAACATGACTGCAGTACATTTTAAATTTATCTGTTCATCCCATCTAGTACTTAGTGGTCAGCAACCAGATGGTGAGATGACTGGGGGTTGTCGTGGGCAGTAACAATCAAGCGACAGTGTAACAACCGATAAAACGTTTGGTTAACCAGCTGCGGAGAACCAGCGACTCGTAACACGATAGAAACGCCAGGGAAATATGGTGCTTCTTGCAATTATACCAGTGGTTACTTATACAAACACTACCACCATCACGACCATCAGTATACCACCACCGGACACACACACTCTAGAGCGGATAGCAACATAAATGAAGGCTTGTCTTATTTGTTGGGCATCACGCGCGATTACGTTCTTCACAAAACTGTCCTCCAGCTATTATCAATTATAACGTTGTTTCGCTTCGAAACAGGTTCGCGTGACAAATGTCCAAAAAAGACAGCTGAAAGGCGCTTGAGAACGTCCGATAGTTACAGAATCTCGGAGCGATTCAATAGAAATGTCACTGTCGCCATTTTAATTATTTTATTTTTTATTTTCCCATCATTTACGGGAAATAATACGAATGCCTTTGCTATCTAAACGAGCTTCGAAATATTTCTGCTTCGTTGCATAAATAATACTGAAAATAGAACAGGATTCAGGAAATGTCTGTTGTGTGCTTGAACAAAACCTACTTCCATCGTAACAGTCCGTCACAAAAGCTTATAAAAATACCCCCTTCAACCCGTCTCCCACCTCTCTCTCCTTCTGTCTCTCCTTCTCTCTATCTCTCCTTCTCTCACTCTTTCTCACTCTCTCCTCTTTCTCTCTCCCTCTCTCTGTCCTGAAGTCCTTTGTCTCAGTGTCTATATATCTAACCTTACCCCCCCTCTCTCTCTATCACTTATGTATTTATATAAACATACACAACACACATGTACATACATATACATATTTAACACGGGTGTATACATGTATATAAATATGTATTCATATATATGTATACGTTATGTATATATACATTTATATGTATACACACACACACACACACTCATACACACACATACGTATCCATATATTTCTCTAATTGTACATACACAAACACACATACACACACACACATAAGGATGTGTATATCGGTCTCCCCCCCTCTCTCTCTATATATATATGTATATATGTCTCAATCTAGTCATATATTTACACACAGGCATACACTCACAGTCATACAAACTGAGACAAAGTGAGAAGGTGTTTTGGTATAATATTTTATATACAAAACCATAAAACAGATATTTACTTATAGGTATACGTATTTATAAAGTATATATATATATATATATATAATCTATATATATATATATATAGTATATATATATATATATATATATATATGTAAGATATATACGTATATGCATATATCTATATGATATTACATGTATATATAATACGTATATGGATATATATGTATATATATATATATATGTATATATATATATAATATGTATATTATATATAT
>NW_021835491.1:7500-15000 GCF_006345805.1 Octopus sinensis
TCAAGAGTTTATCTTGTTGGGTAGGATTAATGAAAATCAGTTTTTCGTTCCTGTTCGTATTTACTCCTGCTTAGTGTTGTTGCTAAGATTTCTATTTGGTGCAGTTAAAATGTCTGCGTTTTCTTTTAGCTCATGTTTATCAAGTAATGATTTGCGTTAGAATATTTTAAAAATCTTGTATTTTTTGGTTAATTTATGTGTGACAGGCATTGTTTTATGCAATCATCATCTTTTTGTATTGGAGCCGTCGCATGAATGTTGACGGCAATATATATATATATATATATATATATATATATATATATATATATATATATATATATTTGAGTAGTTGAATTAATTACCTTATTAAGGATAATTCGAAAGATAACTAGTCGTTCAACTCCATTCTTTCATATACTTATATATATATATATATATATTATTGACAGTGTTGTAAGGAAAAGATCTTTGTCTAAGAATAAAACAAATCTTATGATGTTTTTTGACAACCTCTGTGCGATGAGGATTCTCCATACTGTAAGAAATCGCATGCATATGAGTACTTTTGGTAAAAACTATTATGACATCTGGAAAAAAAAATTTGATTTCGGAGAGCGGCTTGTAAAACAAGTCTACTTAGTCAGCAGTAAATAGCAACAACAGCAACAACAACAACAACAACAACAACAACAACAATAATAATAATAATGTGCAGAGGATCTGAACTCAAGTCCAACATCCCTGGCTCTATATACGCAAAACAGCGATTAGTTCAGTTGATATAAGTCTGTCAAATTTAAATAACTCTCTATTATAACAACATCAGCAACAGCAACAACAACAACATCTACTACAACTACTACTACTACTACTTCAACTATTGTATTTTGTGTTCAACATGTAATAACTTCCTTTATTTTTATCTAAGAATTAAGTAAAAGTTGAAAAAAAAAAATGATAGAAATGTCTCAAACTGCAGATGGCAGATGGAAAATTCAATTGTATAAGTGTTTAGTTTGGGTTTTAGCAAGATAAGAATAAATAATTGTAAACGGAATTCTTTCTTTCTTTCTTTCTTTCTTTCTTTCTTTCCTTCCTTCTTACACACGTATGGTGAATGCGTACATATAAAATTATTTATGACAGACACGCACACACGTGCACATATGTTCACGCAAAACATATGGATGTATGCAGATATGTTTGTGTGTGTGTGAGTGTGTGTGTGTGTATGTGTATATATATATATATATATATATATATATAATATATATATATATATATACTTATAAATGTCATATAGTTTTGCACATACACGCACATATAAGCTTGTATATATATATATCAAAACTACATATGAATACACAAACACACATGATACCCAACCACACGCGCACACACAAATGTGTGTGTATATATATATATATATATATATATATATATATATATGTATATATATATATGTATATGTATATGCCTATGTATGTGTGTATATATATATATATACATATATATAATTATTATTGTTGTTATTATTATTATTATTATTATTATTATTATTATTATTATATATGGTAGAATTATTTCCTATTAAATATATGTATGTATATGCGTGTGTGTGTGTATAAAAATGCATATGCACATATATGGATATGTCTAAAAACAAAACAACGGAAAACTCAACAAGTTTTCAAGAATTTATACTTATTTATATAAAAACGAAGGCGTTATATCACATTGCTTAAAATTTCACATAAGTTAGAAAACATTCATTATAGTTCGGAAGACGCTTCCCTCAAACACACGCGTACCCGCTGCCCTCGCATAGCCCAGACATACGATTAATAAAATGCATAATTATAACTTATAAACCCGATTTACCAATCAGTTTCATACCAGAAAGTTGAGTAAACAATTCCGCAGTCATCAGAAAGGGCTGTCATATACCTTTTAGATTTTTCTGATGATTACCATGTTTTTCTCGACTTTCTTGAATGAAACAGATATACAGATTAGTTGTTATGAGGCGATAATATTGTAGTTTTATTAATATATGAGTGTTTTTTTTATTCCTATCTATCTATCTATCTATCTATCTATCTATCTATCTATCTATCTATCTATCTATCTATCTATCTATCTATCTATCTATCTATCTATTTATCTATCCATACATACATATATATAGTTATATCTATAGGTCTATCTACACACACACACACACAGTTGAAATTTATAGAAAAAAAACAAAAGACGAAGACAGGTGTATGAACAACAAGCAAGTATATTAGTTTGACGCTAGGGATAAATGAAAAAGTCTTTTACCTTTCGAGCCTATGCTCTTCAGTTAAAGGAATAATAGAAAAAGTTCAAACAATTCAAAAAGTTCAAAAGTCGTGGTAGATTGGAGCGCTTTACATCAACGAAAAAATCCAGTGAAATATGTATATGGTACTGTCCAGGTGTCGAAACCATAGTGATACTAGTATGGACCGCTGGTAACGGGAATGGTCAAATGCTTTGCGCGATTGTGAATTTCTTATATCTTGGTCTCGTTATTCTGTACTGCCGAAAGTGTTTATGAGGATCATAGTTTATGGGGATCACTAACATTGGAATTGCACAGTTTCCTTTATCGGTGATCTAATTATGCTAGAATAAGGTTTAGATAATGGCGTCTAATTTTGGGGCGGTTCTGGGGCATATATTCATCGGGATTCTGTAAAGGTATCTTTTCCCAAATGTTTACTCCCAAAGATTTGATCAACCGGAACTCATGTTAGATTGCTTTTGCCCCTGAAGCGCAGCGCAGTAGTAGATCGAACCCGGATCCACGGGTGGTTCTGCAGTACGACATCATTCTCAATCGCGCCACCATATTTGCATAAAGCATTAATTTATTTTGTTTGTTCTTCAATTCTGTTACTTTTAAAACGCCACCCCCCGCCGTCTCTGCTCTTTGAATAATCAACAAAATATAAACACCATCTCACACTTCGATGAATAATCTCCCCGATCAACCGATATTGATGAGATGTTCGCATGTAACAATAGGTTTTCACATTATCGCGTTTCTAACGATTCTTTGACAAGTGCAATTCTAACGTCATTAAGAATGAATATCAAGCAATTAGCTGGCTTTTACCAGGAGGTTTTATGTTTCGATAAAATATTTAATAAAACACGTTGAGACACACTAACGAAATAATTATCATGAAAGCTATTGTTCGTATCAGAACACATTGTTCTTCATGTGACACAATCACGACCTCACCGTGCCATCCTCACAATAAAATTAAGCAATTGAATAATCACTTTTAAAAAAATAAAATAATGAAATAATTCCATTCATATATTTTGTTTTAGAGATACACCAGCAATATGGATATCATTCCGTCTGTTTGGACGACGTATACATAGATAGATAGATAGATAGATAGATCAGATATGATAGATACATACATATCATACATACATACATACATACATACATACATACATTCACAAACACATACATACATGCATACTCATACATGCATGCATACATACATACATACATACATACATACATATACATATACATGCATACATACATACATACATAGATACATACATACAAATACGCATACATAGACATATATGCACAACATACATACATACATCATACGCACATACATACATATACATGCACATACGCCATACATACATACATACAACATACACACACATACATATCATATATATACTACATACACACATAGCGCATACAACCAAGAGAGAATATACCAATTACTTCATACGCATGCATAAAGGCCATACGCCACACAGGTACACACATCCGCACATATATCTAAATCTGAAAGCGCTAACAAAGGACAATACTATCATCAAAGCTAATCATATTCTCATCTATCTATCTATCTATCTATCTATCTATCTATCTATCTATCTATCTATCTATCTATCTATCTATATCTATCTATTTTTCCCCCTTTTTTCTTCTTTTTTCATTTCTCTTTTCTTTTGTTCCTTTTCCTTTTTCTTTTATTTATTTTATTTCATTTATTTATTTATTTATTTATTTTTTTTATTAAAAAAATTTTTTTGTTCTTCTTTTTCCCTTTTACGATCCCTTTTGATCGAAAACCTACGCCACCTTATTTTTTTGTTTTGTTTTTTTGTTTTTTTCATCCCCCAAAAGAAAAGCTCTACCTTGTAACTTGTCCCATCTATGTGCAGCCCTGTGTGGCCAATAAAGAAACTTATCTATCTATCTATCTATCTATCTATCTATCTATCTCTATCTATCTATCTATCTATCTATCTATCTACCTACCTGTCTGTCTGTCTGTCTGTCTATCTATCTATCTGTCTCCCCTCTCTCTCTCTCTAGGTGTAGCCATCGCCATGTAGTTAAAGAGTTCGCTTCGTTATCAACAGGTTCCGGGATCGATCTTGCTGTGTGGTCTGTTGAGGAAAGGTCTTTACAGAAATCTTAGGTTGACCCATGTCTTCTGAATGAAACTGGGAAGATGGAATCTGTGTTGAGATCCATCGATTAAATTCTAGCTGTGTTTCAAAGATCTAAGCTTGTGAGTTGCAGCGTGCACGAAACCTCAAGCAACGTGGTGTTGAGCCAAGCCGTTCTTAAATACTTATAACACCAGCCAAATGTCGTGTTCAGTGCTGATCACCTCTTTAATGCCTATGTAGAAATATGACCCCAAATGGAGACTTGCTTGACCTACTAGAAATAGCAGCCGAACCTACCTGCCGCTGATCATGGAATTTTGTCCATCCGGTTTGATCTGAGGCCAAGTAACCACCACAACAACAGCAGTAGCAACAATAACAACAGCAGCAATAAAAACAACAACAGTAGCAACAAAAACAACAGCAACAGCAGCAACAACCAACAGCAACACCAGTGGAAGCGCAATGGCCCAGTGGTTAGGGCAGCGGAGTCGCGGTCGTAAGAACGCGGTTTCGATTCCCGGTCCGAGCATTGTGAGTGTTTATTGAGCAAAAACACCTAAGCTCCACGAGGCTCCGGCATGGGGGTGGGTGAACCCCGCTGTAACTCTTTCACCACAACTTTCTCTCACTCTTTCTTCCTGCTTCTGCCACAAAGCAGAGGAACCATGGTGTAACCCATTATGGTGTGGTAAACTTTCAGACCCTAGTCTAGATTGCGAATCCTCTGTACCCCAGGATGGTTCAGCTCTCCACCCGTTAAAAGCCACCGTTTACGGAATGAGGATAACAACGTAGCTTTCGCGCCCGTGCAACCGCCAGTCTATCGCGTGTGGTGGGTGGGTCTTCAAGTTGCCACACGCATTGTTAGTAGCTTAGGGTGGGCTCGAATTAGAGATTATTCTTTGTGGCCAATGGCGTGGGTCCTGATTGGAAGAAGAAGAAGAAGAAGAAGAAGAAGAAGAAGAAGAAGATAGCAACACCATGTATGCAGGCAGAGATAAATGAAATCGATAACATCACCAACGATAATAATAACAGTAACAACTCACGGTGCCATGTTATCGAAGGATTCATTTCTTGAAAATACAAGATGGAATAGAAATCAGCCAATGTTAACCATGGAAAACCAAAACAAATAAATAAAATGAGGCAATAAATAAATAAATAAATAAAAACAGCGCGGTAAGAGAGCAAGAATAGAAAAATTGAAGGAAACGAAAAGATGTAATGTCAGATTGCAGGTAGAGCAGGAGTATAATAATAATAATAATAATAAAAAAAGAGTTAGTAAGAGTAATAGTAGTTAGCAATAAAGAGTGCCATAAAACTTGTAGAAAATCAAAGAACAAGAACTCAAAAGACGGAACAGAAAATTTAATGTAATAAATGACATGAAAATAAAACAATACCTAGCCACCCGCCACGCAATATTTCTTACGACATAAAATATTTCAAGTGGATTAAAAATGACTGAAAGAGAGGAATTATTAAATGGGGTAAGTGGGAGTGGGGGGGTGGAGTGGAGAGAGAAGTAAAAAAGAGAGAGAGAAAGAAGAAAGCAACAAGCAAAGAAGAAGAAGAAGAATGTTCTTCAGCTGATGTATATGTAAGAACAAACGAAATCAAACTGAAAATCTGAAAAAAAAAATGTCGAGAAATGTCGGAATACAATTGAAAGTCATTTGAGTCAAAGGGGAAGTAGGTGAGGGGAGGAATCTACGCGATCATTAGATCTGTTAGAAATAGTAACTAATTCCCTTTCAAACCATTTCTTACTACTTAGAAAAGGTGATCTATATTGGATAACGTCGCCGATGCTGATGTGTTTATGTCCCCCGTCACTTAGCGGTTCGGCAAAAAGAGACCGATAGAATAAGTACTGGGCTTACAAAAGAATAAGTCCCGGGGTCGAGATGCTCGACTAAAGGCGGTGCTTCAGCATGGCCGCAGTCAAATGACTGAAAAAAGTAAAAGAGTCAAAGAGTATAGTGACACTATGTCCGAATAAAGACAATGTGTTGGCAGAATCTTTGGAGCGTTGCATATGTCACCTTGTGGTGTTCGGCCCAACAATGTTTAACTCCCAGTTCAACATCACATCGAATTCAATTTTGTCTTTCATATTTACAGCAAGGATAAGGTACGACCTCAGTCTTGGGGGGCGATTTTCGCCTTTCCTCTCTCCTTGGATTGTGTCTATAATATAAAAATCGATTCTGAGACGGCGAGCTGGCAGAAACGTTAGCACACCGGGCGAAATGCTCAGCGATATTTCATCTGCCGTTACGTTCTGAGTTCAAATTACGCCGAGGTCGACTTTGCCTTTCATCCTTTCGGGGTCGATTAAATAAGTACCAGTTACGCACTGGGGTCGCTATAATCGTCTTAATCCGCTTGTCTGTCCTTGTTTGTCCCCTCTATGTTTAGCCCCTTGTGGGTAATAAAGAAATAGGTATTTCGTCTACGGCTACGTTCTGAGTTCAAATTCCGCCGAGGTCGACTTTGCCTTTCATCTTTTCGGGGTCGATTAAATAAGTACCAGTTACGCACTGGGGTCGATATAATCGTCTTAATCCGTTCGTCTGTCCTTGTTTGTCCCCTCTATGTGTAGCCCTTTGTGGGCAGTAAAGAAATAAGAATCGTTAGCAGGCCAGCCAAAATACTTAGAAGTATTTCATCGGTTTTTCTGTTCCGAGTTCAAATTCCGTCGAGGTCAGCTTTGCTTTTAATTCTTTCGGGTTCGATAAAATAAATGCCAGTTAAGTACTGGGGTGGATGTAATCGACTTACCCCTCGCCTAAAATTGCTGGCCTTGTGCTAAAATTTGAAACCAGTATAAAAATCCATTCGCTTTACTTTGTCTCACGCTGATTTGGCCAAACAAATGCGCCAAGGGTATCCATGTCGGTGAAACATTTACCCATTTACGCTTTTGTTTCCCGAGTAGAGAGCAGATATTCATTTTGTTATACAATTGAATGGTATTTGTTATTCCAGTTGAATGGAATACATTTGGTCGAACGACTGAACGCCCATCGTCGA
>NW_021835491.1:17500-40526 GCF_006345805.1 Octopus sinensis
GACGATGACGACGACGGTGTTATTTTTGTTTCTGTTTGTTGTTGTTGTTTCGGTTGGCCCTGATGGTTGTAGTGAAAGGTATTGTTTTCACATTTCTTTTTATTGGTGTTGTTTCCGTCGCTGTCGGCGTTGATGTTCACATTGTTGTTGTTGTCCGTACTTCCTCTGCTAATACAGAATGGTACGAAACTGGTGACGCATTGGCTGTGGGAACAAGCTAACTACTCCCTTGAAATGCGAAGCCATATTGTTCATTAACAAAAAAACAAAACAAAAAACAAAATTTAAATTTGCTATTATAAGGTTATCGAAATTCGCTTCCGAAAGGGCCAAATTTTTACAAAGCGAACGAGCCCCAGAGAATACTGTTTGGCCAAATGACAAAATGATTCAAGAACAAAAAAAAAAAAAAAAAAAAATTTTAAATCACTTTCTTCAAAGCAACAAATTTCAATAATTTACGATCTCCAAAACGACATTTTTCTCAGGCAATAATAATAATAACAACAACAACGACGACGAGGATGATCAGGATGATGGTGATGATGACGATGATGATGACGGTAATGCTGATATCCTGATAGCTATTGTGGTTAGTACCCACACAATTAAACAACACTTGAAAGAAACCAAAAAAAAAAAAAATCAAATCCTGAACTAATCAAAATTATAAAAAAAAGGGGAAAAAACCCCCAAAAATTGTAAAATATAAAAGTGCCCACAAAATTCCTTCTTTTGAGCGTATTATTATTATTATTATTTTATTATTATTATTATTATTATTATTATTGTTATTATTATCATCATACCGTGAGAAATTTTGTCGAAGCGCTAGCAGCAAGCAATACGATGTATCTCTGGCCAGTAGCCATATTTTGATTTCGTATTTGGATCTGGTTGGTTTAATGAGAAAATTAACCAAGCGAAAATTAATGGAAAAGAACTGTTTGTCAGTAATTCATGTAGAAATGCAACACAGTATTAAAGAATTATAGCTTCAATATATTGTATTTTGAATAAAATAGCCAAAATAATTGAAGACAATGCGAAATGCCTTGTGGCAGTTTCGAGAGCATGGACGGTCAAGTTCAGGGAAAAAGGCTCAGTAAATCGTGCCCTGTTGTTGACATTGTATTGTATACATTGTCAACATACTTAACTCTTAATGAACCGGCCAATGAGGGAGTACCGAGGTGGCCGCTCAAGGGAGCCAACAAGGTGGACTATTGACCATTCATTGTGAAACTATGAAACACGTCCAGTCATTAGTGACGCACTGCGAGATTTAAGGGGGAAATGTAATGGACTTAGAAATAAAGATCTTCCTTCCATATCAACTTATAAAATAATCTAGCCAGAAGCAACGGGCGACCGGCGCAGGCCTGCCTCTACCTCGTGCTAGCCGCAGTTGTCATCTTTCGGGATTTTACGGGACGGACCACGTCGCCGTATCGACCGCGTGTCTCTCGTGAACGCCTTCCGGCATCGGTCGCGGGTACCGAGGTGGCCGCTCAAGGGAGCCAACAAGATAGACTATTGACCATTCATTGTGAAACTATGAGACACGTCCAGTCATTAGTGACGCACTGCGAGATTTAAGGGGGAAATGTAATGGACTTAGAAATAAAGATCTTTTTTCTATATCAAATTATAAAATAATCTAACCAGAAGCATTCATCTAAGCCATTGACTTCTAAAGAACCGACCAAGAAGGACTACGTGGAGGGTTGCTTAAGACAGCCAGCAAAGAAGGCAGTCATTCAGTGATTGCGAACCTATGATATGCTGCCTGTTATTAGTGACAAACCATGAGATTTTGGGTGGAATGTGGTTAACTTTAGGAAAGAAATCTTATAGAAGCATTTTCTTAAAGCTAAAATGCATGTTTATATGTAAACTGGCATGTATCAACAATAGGATTATCAAATAAATTAATATTTAGACACACCTGGTCTCATTTGTTACAGTTTCAAGTGCTGCTGTCTTGCTCATGGCTTTCCCAAGGTCACTTTTATCCTCTTTTACGTTCCACTGATCTCATTGTGGTCGCGCTGGTGACACAAAATCTATGCGTGTAAAAACTCAAGTAATTGACCCTTGTCATTTATGCTGTCGATCTCACACTGCTTCGGACAACTTGACCGAAGCCTCCAAGCAACAGTAGTCGTTCCTAGCTGTGGATTTCTTCAATTGTTCTTTGACCATAAAATTCGTCCTTTGTAACTTGAACAGAAAGGAGACTCGGTGCATAGAACACTGACAAGGTAGGCCATATAAGGAACGGAAGTAGGCAAATCCGTCCAGTCAATCACCTGTAGCTGGACTCCACCATCTTCAGCACTCGTCTCGTCTAAGTCCTATGTATGCATGCATTGGAGCACTCCGTCGATTACGACGACGAGGGTCCCAGCTAATACGATCAACGGAACAGCCTGCTCGTGAAATTAACGTGCAAGTGACTGAGCAATCCACAGACACCTGTACCCCTAACGTAATTCTCAGGGAGATTCAGCGTGACACAGAGTGTAACAAGGCCGGCCCTTTGAAATACAGGTACAACTCGTTTTTGCCAGCTGAGTGGACTGGAGCAACGTAAAATAAAGTGTCTTGCTCAAGGACACAACGCATCGCCGGGAATCGAACTCACGACCTTACAATCGCGAGCCGAATGCCCTAACCACTAAGCCACGCGCCTTCACATGTATGTATGTATGTATGTATGTATGTATGTATGTATGTGTGTGTGAGGGTAAACGAAGTGGCCTCTACGTGGTCGCCTGATCTTCTAGAAATAACAGCCATATCATGCTCCAACAGTCTTAGAAAAGAACAAATTGGATAATGTAACTCCGTTTCTTGAACGCAGAGAAAAGGTGGGATGGTCACGGTGTGATCACAAGTCTGCTTGATTTGAACTGACATGGAGTCCGAAATACAACACCAAACAAAAATATCAATAACGGCAACAACAAGAATAACAAACGCAAGCAAAACAACAGTTACAACAACAACAAAGGAACAAATCCCAGCCATTGAGAGAAAATGTTTGGTGATAAGAAAATTCCGAACCGGTGATCAATTATCGATATCTTTAGTCTTATCGAACGATTGATTTTAAAACTGACTGAAATATTTGTCCTTATTTTCCTTTGCATAAGGTTCTGTGTAAATTAATGGTATGTGTATATGTGTGTGAGTGGGTATATATGGATATATGTGTGTATGTTTGTGTGTATATAAGCCCGTCTGTGTGAATGTGTGCACTTGTGTGTGTGCGTGTGTGTACTTTGTCCAAAGCTGTAAAGAGGTTATCAAAACATCTAAATCACGTGATTTTGCCCCATTTTCATAAACATTTATTTTTGTTTTCCGAGCAGCCCTTGAGACGTGAGATATGAGATGTTTCTGGCCAAGATGTCAGTGACCCAGTAGATAAGAACGCTATTTCTCTCAATTTTTTTACAAATAAATGGTTTCCGGTTCGAATCTAGTCTGAGCTAAACAACAACTAATTTGGTTTCAAATTTTAGCACAATAACTATCTCCTTTTTATATCTGCTTTGAATATATACAGAATTAAGCAGGGACCAAAGAACATTCTCATAAAACATGGTGGTTTTCTTCTCTCCCTCCACTGCCCTCGTAGACCTTATAGAAAAATTCATGAGCGCTGCCCCAGCCTTTTGTAAACTAAACCATAAGAAAATGTAAAGATGGCGTCTTGGCCGCTCTGATGTAAAATAAACAAAGTAGGAAGACGAACTACCTATCAATTGGCTCGAAGATTTCTTATCGACTGGGCCACTCGTTTAACCTTCTGCCTTTCTAATGACATTAAATTGACTTAAATGGAACTTTCCTCAGATAAAATCGACTGTATTGATAATGTCGTTAAATGAATTCACTTCCAAGCTACTGATAAGAAAAACATAAAAATTCAAGCGAGTTTGACATTTGCAATAATAACATTTTAACGACATAAGTCTTCTTCTCTTTCTCTATTATTATTATGTTTCTCTCCCTCTCTCCCTCTCTCTCTCACTCTCCCTTCTTTCTCTGATTTCTTTGTCTCTCACTTGCTCCTTCTCACTCTCTCACACACTTTGTTTCTCTTTTCTCCGTTTTGATCTACTTTTCTTTCTTTTTCTCACACTGCACACCTTTTAGCATTTTCTTCACCCACTCTCCGTATATATATATATACACACACACACACACATACATACATACATACATACATACATACATACATACATACATACATACATATATATATATACGCACACATACATACATATATATTATATATATACATATATATATATATATATATACATACACATATATACATATACATACATATATATACATATATAAATATATATATATACATGCATGCACATACATGTATACATACATGTATACGTACACATACACACACACACATACATACATACATACTACATACATACATACATACATACTACATACATATATATATATACGCACACATACATACATATATATATATATATATATCTATATATATATATATATATACATACATATATACATATACATACATATATATACATATATAAATATATATATATACATGCATGCATATACATGTATACATACATGTATACGTACACATACACACACACACAGGTAATTCTTTGTCTCTATTTCCCCTCTCTTTTTCCCTTCTCCTATAGTTCTTTCATTCTCTCGTATTCTCGTTATGTGTTTAACACACACACACACACACGCTCTTTCATTCCTGTTCTGCATCGTTTTATCCCCCCCCTGTCTCCTAATTAGATACAACTTGCCACAACCAGTGGATCACAAAAGCCTCTTTGAGAATTCTCAAAACTCAAACAACGAATCGGTGAGCAATGAACCAAGTTGCGACCAACGCTCTTTAATTATAGCACGGTGGGAGGATCTAAACCCACCCCTGCTTCCTACCGAAACATCATTCCAATGTTATAGGGGTCATATGTTGTTGCTAAGTGGGGTTGGCGTTAAAATGATTGATTCATAGTGACAGAGTGCTTGGTATACAAATTCATTTCGTAACCACTTCCTTCTGCTTTGGGTCCCATTACGTAGTATCTTGGATATACATATATACACACACACGTACAAAGATAATTATATACCCGTATATATATATCTATATATATATATATATTATATATATATATATATATATACATACACATATATACATATACATACATATATATACATATATAAATATATATATATACATGCATGCATATACATGTATACATACATGTATACGTACACATACACACACACAGGTAATTCTTTGTCTCTATTTCCCCTCTTTTTCCCTTCTCCTATAGTTCTTTAATTCTCTCGTATTCTCGTTATGTCTTTCATACACACACACACACACACACACAGACACACACACACACTCTTTCATTCCTGTTCTGCATCGTTTTATCCCCCCCGGTCTCCTAATTAGATACAACTTGCCACAACCAGTGGATCACAAAAGCCTCTTTGAGAATTCTCAAAACTCAAACAACGAATCGGTGAGCAATGAACCAAGTTGCGACCAACGCTCTTTAATTATAGCACGGTGGGAGGATCTAAACCCACCCCTGCTTCCTACCGAAACATCATTCCAATGTTATAGGGGTCATATGTTGTTGCTAAGTGGGGTTGGCGTTTAAAATGATTGATTCATAGTGACAGAGTGCTTGGTATACAAATTCATTTCGTAACCACTTCCTTCTGCTTTGGGTCCCATTACGTAGTATCTTGGATATACATATATACACACACACGTACAAAGATAATTATATACCCGTATATATTATATATATATATATATATATATATATATATATAATATATATATATTATATATATATATATATAAATATATATATACACACACATATATATATTTAAGTATTTGCGTGCATATATGCTCATATATGATATATATTTATATATATTTATGCATGTGAAAATAAGTGTATATTATTAAATATATGAAAATATTTACGTTTATATATATATGTATATGCATGAATAATTATACATTATATACACATATGTGTATATATATATATGTATATATACGTATGTATCCCAACTAGGGACTTATGAATTTTTCCTTTTTAGTTTTATATTGCGTATAGCCACCTTCGTTTATATATATATATATATATAATGATATGTTACAATTACTCAATAGTCAAGATAAAACTCTGAGTTTCAGATGCCGAAGTGGAAATCCACAACACCATCTCTTCGGTTATCTGGCCATCTGAAAAATGCTATGAAAAAATACCGTTATATTACTATTGAGTAATTGTAACATATTATTTTATAGATAAATTTCCTCTATTTACATAATATTGAGGTCTCTTTTTTCTTTTGTTATCTTACCGTTTTTACCTATATATATATATATATATATATATATATATATATTTGCACGCACACATGTATTTATTATAAAGTCTGAGGTAAAGTTTGCGTGGTTAGACTTCAGTGTGTAATGAATACGCCGTGGAAAATAAACAGAAATGTGAATATATCTTGACATTTTCTTCGCAAACAGAAAAGAAACGAAACTGACCGACAATTTTTTGATTAATTAAACATTCTACATTCTTCAGGGAGCAAGCACCCTACACATGCTATTTCCGAAAAATCACAAAACAGTAAACGCTATTTAAATCAGTCACAAACTGGAAGTTTGTGTAATATTTCCCAAAAATTTCCCAGTTATTCTTTAGTCGTTGGTATGATTAAATGCTTAAAAATTTTCATTTACAAATGATATGTATTAGAAAATCATTATATGCATTATTTATACTTTCAGCTGGTATGATTTGCAGTTAAAACGGAGTATATATATATATATATATATGTATATATACTCTTTACTCTTTTACTTGTTTCAGTCGTTTGACTGTGGCCATGCTGGAGCACCGCCTTTAGTCGAGCAAATCGACCCCCAGGACTTATTCTTTGTAAGCCTAGTACTTATTCTATCGGTCTCTTTTGCCGAAGTTACGGGGACGTAAACATACCAGCATCGGTTGTCAAGTGATGTTGGGGGGGGGGGGGCAAACACAGACACACAACCATACACACACGCACACACACACATATATATACGACGTGCTTTTTTCAGTTTCCGTCTATCAAATCCATTCACAAGGCTTTGGTCGGCCCGAGGCTATAGTAGAAGACACCTGCCTATGTTGCCACGCAGTGGGACTGCACCCGGAACCATGTAGTTGGTAAGCAAGCTACTTACCACACAGCCACTCCTGTATGGTAACATATTAATTTACAGATAAAGTTTCTCTATTTACATAATATTGAGGTCTCTTTCTTTCTTTTGTTATCTTACCGTTTTTACCAATATATATATGTATATATATATATAATATAATAAATCCTATTATAATACATATTTCAATCGATCCAACAATGACTTTGAAATGTCAACCAAATTTTCTAAAATCATTTCCTACTTTTTAAAAGTATAAGGACGTACACTAGAATTTGTAGTTCTAGATTCGGGGTAAAAGACGGTCGTTTGATAACGACTGGAACAGCATTGATCTGATCGATCAAGGCAACCCTGGGGTCTTCACAACAGTATTGTTACAACTAAATCGATTGATATATTGAAGTGACATATCCAAGGTATATCTAAACCAGAAGCATATCGTGATATCTTTCTTAGAAAAAGAACTGTTGACAAAATATTCTTATTTCTCTCCATGACTTTTCTCTCTTAACCTGAAAAAAAACCCCAAAAAAAACAAAACATCAAAAAAACAAAACCAAAGAAACAATATTTATTCCTGTAAAATTCTTTATCTAATCCTTGATTCTTACCAAACGCTCTGCTTGCAGTAATACATTTTCCATTACATATATCCCATTCCGTTGAAGAAAAAAACAAAAAACCAAAACCTTTCTGCCTTCTATATAAGTAAATAATCGGTTATAAAAGAATGTTCGCTTACGATTGGAGACAATACGTTATTCTTTATTGTTAGACTTAACTTACCATTTTTATTACCTGAAACAGGATCCTTAAGTCCTTCTAGCTAATCCCTGTTTTCATGCGACGCTGTCATAAAATTGAAATAACTGAAATATTCTCTTAAAGCAAAGTTTCTTGGAGACACCGAAAATCCCTTTTTTTTTAAAAGTTTCATGCAATACCATTCCATCGAAGAGAGAACCAGTTTGTATCAAGAACTGGTTTTATCTATTTGTCACATTGTTTATGGCAGCTTCACTGTACACACAGAGACAGACAGACACACACACACACACACACACACAATACGTACAAATATATGTATATTTCTGTATACCTACTTCTATCAATCTATGTATATACAGTATATATATATATTGACCCTCTCAAGATGCAACAATATATATATATATTGGAGAGACCAGCCGTGATAGATATTTAATACTATACATTTCGGGGTATATATATATATATATATATATATATATATATATGGCTTTTTCACATATTACACAGTTTACAATATCCTGAGTTCAATACTCAATAATTAGGTAGTTTTAGAAACACGTAAAAAGGTATTTACATAAAATTCAGTTCATTTACTTATTTGTTGGAGGCCATTCTCCAGAAGGCGGCCAGTAACCGGCAATAAAACGAGTCAAGTAGCAATTATTACAAAATCGGAAAGAAAAAAGAAAAGAAAAGAAATCCCATGTAATGAGCAGATGCCCTGAGCATCATAAAACGATGAACGCAAGATTTAAAAGACTAAAGATTATATTTATTTGAGAAGCAAAGAAGAGGTGAGAGAGATGATAGGATAAAGTAAATTTGTAGCTTAGAAACACTACGGACAGGAGGGAGATAACAATCGAGAAAGGATGGGAATTAAGAGAAAGACAAACCATTCGATTAATTTAGTTTTACGAGGTTGTACAAGAGAAGCAAGCTCGGCAGAGCAACAACCGCAGAAGTATCTATTGGGTAGAATCAACGACTGAATGCGCTGGCGGGAAGAGAAGCGTTGAGCTAAAAATATTGTACCGTTTAAGTCTATATAAACCTATTTCGTGGAGGCGCAATGGCCCAGTGGTTAGGGCAGCGGACTCGCGGTCATAGGATCGCGGTTTCGATTCCCAGACCGGGCGTTGTGAGTGTTTATTGAGCGAAAACACCTAAAAGCTCCACGAGGCTCCGGCAGGGGATGGTGGTGATCCCTGCTGTACTCTTTCACCACAACTTTCTCTCACTCTTTCTTCCTGTTTCTGGTGTATCTGTGTTTCAAAGGGCCGGCCTTGTCACTCTCTGTGTCACGCTGAATATCCCCGAGAACTGCATTAAGGGTACACGTGTCTGTGGAGTGCTCAGCCACTTACACGATAATTTCACGAGCAGGCTGTTCCGTTGATCGGATCAACCGGAACCCTCGTCGTCGTAACCGACGGAGTGCTTCCCTATATAAACCTATTTAACGTAGAGCTTCTGGTACGTATTCAAGTATACCAAATAGGTAACGCCAAAAGTTTAGTGTCTTTGAAGGTAATTTGGATCTTTACTCTTTGAACGGCAGATCGAGAAATTAATTTTTTGTAACTAAAGACTTTCAAACATCGGACACTGGTGCTGATGAGAAAAGCATGTTGTCGACAAACAACGGCAGTAATTTTATTCAGCTGAATACACGTCATTGATTGGTTGAAATTACCGAAATACGACTACTTTAACACGAAATAACTTTGAAAATATAAACTTTTCTCAATAACACTAAGCGTAAAAGATGTGTTATCTGAAACATTCTACCAGTGTCCGAAGTTTGAAAATGTTTAGTTACAAAAAAATTAATTTCTCGATCTGTGGTTCAAAGGCAAAAAAATCCGGTAATTTTACTTTCTTTCTCAGTTTTAATTTAATTAAAGTCGTTCTAGATATTTGCTTTGCCTCAATGTATTGGCACTCCCTTCTCACTACTATCGCCGTCGGAATGACAGTGAATTAGTGACTGGTGATGTTGGAAACACGTATCCAACTACGTTAGTATTCACTTGTCGGGTATTGAAATATCTAAATAACACACACATACACAGACACACACACAGACACACACACACACACACACACACAAACACACATACACACACACACACACACACACACACACAAACAAACAAACATATAAGCACTTAAACGTAGTAGAAATAATCAGATATGTTCAAAGCAAGACTTTAGTAACAAGTGTTTAAATATTCGGCCATTTTCCAAATAGATTAGGTTTCTGTGAACTGCGCGGCCTCTTTTTCACCTCATCTGCTGCATAATCAACACATTCAATATAATGGATTACAGCCAATAAGGCGTAGTGGTGGTGGTGGTAGTGGGTACTCTGCTACTGGATGTGGTAAAAATGACAGCCAAATCTCTCTCCATTTCGACATAAAGATTCCCAGACCAGGCATTGTGAGTGTTTATTGAGCAAAAACACCTAAGCTCCACGAGGCTCCATCGGGTGGTGGCGGTGGTGGTGATGAACCCCGCTGTACTCTTATGCTGTACTCTCACAACTTTCTCTCACTCTTTCTTTCTGCTTCTGCCGCAAAGCAGAGGAACCATGGTGTAACCCACTATGGTGTGGTAAAACTTTCAGACCCTAGTCTAGATTGCGAATCCTCTGTACCCCAGGATGGTTCAGCTCTCTACCCGTTAAAACCCACCGTTTACGGAATGAGGGTAACAACGTAGCTTTCGCACCCGTGCAACCGCCAGTCTATCGCGTGTGGTGGGTGGATCTTCAAGTTGCCACACGCAATTTTTAGTAGCTTAGTGTAGGCTCGAATTAGAGATTGTTCTTTGTGGCTAATGGCGTGAGTCCTGATTGGAAGAAGAAGAAGAAGAAGAAGAAGAAGAAGAAGAAGGAAAAGTAGACAACAGCAGCAGTAACAGCAGAAGCAGTCGATAATAGGACGCAACTCATCTGAGTTCGAGACAAAAAAAGAAAAAAGCGTATAATGTACACCAGTATAGTGATGCAAGCAGATATTCAATAATTTCGCACCTGTAATCCGAGATAATCTATGTCAGTTTTGCTGCAGACAACAAACTTCTTGCTTTGCCTTCCAGATATTATACATAAAAATGTTGTGCTATTTCAATTCGTCCATACTGGAAAAGTTTCAAGCCACTCATAGATTTATTAATATTTTTTGTTAACCAGCCACAGAAAACTATCAATCATTCTTATGTATTTTTTTGTGCTATTTTACACAAATATAGCGATGAAATCGCAGACCAATATTGCTTCTCGTGATATGCTTTTGAAAAATCACAGTTCGTTGTTGAGGCTGTAATTGATTTCATATATACATATATTCTTTTGTTCTTTTACTTGTTACAATCATTTGACTGCGGCCATGCCGGAGCACCCCCTTGAAGGGTTTTCAGTCGAACAAATCGACTCCAGGACTTATTTTTTAAAAATCCTAGTACTTATTCTATCGACTTTTTTTGCCGAACAGCTAAGTTACGGAGACGTAAACACACCAACACTGGTTGTCAAGCGGGGACAGTGAGACAAACACAGAAAACACCACACATATAAATACGACTGGCTTCTTTCAGTTTCCTTCTACCAAATCCAATCATAAGGCTTTGGTCGACCCGAGGCTATATATATAGAAACACTAGCCCAAGGTACCACGTAGTGGGACTGAACTCGGAACCATGTGGTTGGGAAGCAAGCTTCTTACCACAGAGCTATGCCTGCGCCGTGGAGGTGCAATTGCCCAGTGGTTAGGGCAGCAGACTCGCAGTCGTGGGGTCTCGGTTTCGATTCCCGGGCCGAGTGTTGTGAGTGTTTATGGGGCGAAAACACCTAAAAGCTCCACGAGTCTCCGGTAGAGGGTTGTGGTGAACCCTGCTGTACTCTTTCACCACAACTTTCTCTCACTCTTTCTTCCTGTTTCTGTTGTACCTGTATTTCAAAGGGCCGGCGTTGTCACTCTCTGTGTCACGCTGAATCTCCCCGAGAGCTACTTTAAGGGTACACGTGTCTGTGGAGTGCTCAGCCACTTAGACGTTAATTTCACGAGCAGGCTGTTCAGTTGAAGAGATCAACTGGAACTCTCGTCGTCGTAACTGACGGAATGCCATATGCCTGCGCCTATGTATATATATATATATGTGTGTGTGTGTGTGTGTGTGTTTGTGTGTGTGTGTGTGTGTGTGTATGTGTGTGTGTGTGTGGGCGTACTAGAAGAATACCTAGTGTAGTCCAAGCTGAAAAATAGCTATAAATAGTCTAGATTTCTACATAGTGAGGAATAATCGGCTTAATAGTTCACACTTGAATATATCATGGAAAGTTTCCGTTCATTTAAGAAATGAATTTGCTTTCTACTTCGCTTATAGCAGTCTCGTGACCCTGCACTAAGCTGCAGATACTCACTCGATATTAATAATACGTTTCGAAAATTAATTGTGTAAATTACATTTTAATTGAAGCATTTTTAATAACACGGTATTAAAGTAAATGTGAAAACAGTCATATTTCACTTGAAACTATTATTGATATTTGCTTCGTTTGTATTCTTGAAATTTATCAACTCTTAAAATAATTTGAAAAATGAGTAGAAAACGGGGTGTCGGAGGTAAGTCTCTCTTTGTAATAAAACCATTCTTATAACGACAGGGAACCGAAGAACCCAGAAGAAAAGCGACTTAATAAAAGACTGGAAGTGCAATATATGCTGTGTTAAAGAAATGTTACTAGTCGTCACAATGAATCCCAGTTTATTATGATGGATACAGGTTTCATGTAAGATATAAGACCTGTACCCATCATAGCTTCGACAGTTCTGTATATTATTGTGCCGGAGGCGCAATGGCCCAGTGGTTAGGGCAGCGGACTCGCGGTCATAAGATCGCGGTTTCGATTCCCAGACCGGGCGGCGTTGTGAGTGTTTATTGAGCGAAATCACCTAAAAAGCTCCACGAGGCTCCGGCAGGAGATGGTGGCGAACCCTGCTGTACTCTTTCGCCACAATTTTCTCTCACTCTTACTTCCTGTTTCTGTTGTACCTGTATTTCAAAGGGCCGGCCTTTGTCACTCTCTGTGTCACACTGAATCTCCCCGAGAACTACGTTAAGGGTACACGTGTCTGTGGAGTGCTCAACCACTTACACGTTAATTTCACGAGCAGGCTGTTCCGTTGATTCGGATCAACCGGAACCCTCGCTGTCGTAACCGACGGACTGCTTCCAAATATTATTGTGCCAGTAATTCAGGTTAAACAATGATTTGGGTTTTACAAGCAGAAGCATAAATAAATTATAATGCCTTCCAACTCACAAGGCTTTGGTGTCCTACAATGAAGAATTCCTCGAGCTGCAGTCTTAGAGTTGCCAATATTTGATCTTGGAATTTATTGACTGACATGACAAAGTTTATCCAAATTTAGGGGATGTCTCCAAAAGTGAAAGGATCCATTTGTTGGTATGAGTTGGTTTCAGGGTAAATTTGCATTCTTAATGGCACACACTGAGTATAATAGTCTCTATGATTGTGGTATACTTTTCTTAACCATTAATACTGAACCTCTGCAAAGTCTAAATTGAGCCAAAGACTCTGTTCATCAGATGCTGGATGAATGCTGGCGTGAGAACGCAGCCAGAACTCCCGTTGTGTCTCTTCCTGCTGCTCACAGCTTCGTAGTAGCTGTCTATGTCACATCTCACAGCCTTTACAGTGTTCACTGAGCATTGAGCAAAGGTCATAATGTTGACATTTTGATACCCAGCACCGATCATCATGATACAGATTACCCTCTTCCAGTATTCGGATGGCTTCCAGTCCTCCATGTCAGCTAATTCTTTCTCAACTACAACTCTAACCTTTATGTTTCCAAAGGCATTGACTGTTCACCGATACATCAAGCTGTTCTTGAAAGAAATAGACATAAATACCGTGAAATTTAGCCCGAACACCGACCGATAGAATAAGTACCAAGAGTAATAAGTACTGGGGGTCGATTCGTTCGACCCAAACCCTTCAAGGTGGTGCCATGGCATGGGCGCAGTTCAATGATTGAAAGAAGTTAAAAATAAATGAATGTATACGTATATAAGTATGTATGTGCATAAGGGGAGATAGAAATAGTTGTAAGGCTGTGGAAATCGAACGCAGTCCCTGCTGTATACTATAAAGATTTGCGAATCGGTGGAGCCTGAAAAATCGGTGCGTAGAGCAAAAAATATAGAAGTGTTTTCTTCAGTAGTTATGCCTACTTACAAGACTGATAGGTTTTTACCACTGCACCTTGCATCAGGAAGGGTAGAGAATAACTACCCGTCTACGTCGTGGTGTTTAAAAGATGCTACTCCAGTCTGGCCGTTGTCCAGTAACTAAAACCATTAGAAGAATATATAATGATGAACGTTGCAATGGAAACTGTCATTTTATGGCCATTGAGTCTATCAATTTAGAAATCTGTGAATGTCATATATTATAGAGTATTTAGCTAACGTTGGCAGAAATCAATACTAGTACAGAACACTAACGTAACAATTGTGAAATTGACAGCGCTGTCGCTTTTTATAGAGGTAATAAAGAACAGATAAGATACTATCACATGTAGTACTATAAAGGTAGGCGGGTTGAATTCTTGAAAGTTAAGTATGTAGAAAAGTTTAAAAGATAATAGGATTTTCTTTATTTTAAATCCAATCTTTCGTGTTTCTTATTTCTAGTCTATGTTAGTTAAAAGGTGACATATCTCCCTCATGAGGTCTTTATGTTCCAACAGAAAATTGAATTCTTCTTTGGGGGAAAGAAAATCTGTCCAGTTCTTGTTATAAGAAAAGCTTACAGCCAAATAAAGTGTTGTTATAAGAAACAGAGGAGAAATGATACAAAGAGTGACTGTACTTATCGAATTTTCTGCAATAACAGTTCGATCGGAATATTTTTCTACAGTCATCAGGTCTTTCCTGTTTTATTTTATTTATTCCATATCTTATACAAAATACTCTCACTTTCTCGATAGAAGAGCGGATTTTCAGTGAATAAACGGTGTAGGTGAGTACATAACGCATCTGCACAGAAACTTTATCTCACCTTACTACACGGAACACAGCTTTACAGATTCCTTCTGATCCACCTAAACACACACACACACACACACACACACACACACAGATGGTTTTTTGCTTTATGTTAAAAAAAAATCCTAAAAAGCTCAAAAATATAACCTTGTGTTCAGCATGAAGCTTGAAATATGTTCTATGTAAGATAAGCATTGATTACAATTCCAGCGCAAGGTTTGCTTTTATCAAGAGTTCGAACAAACTTAATGAATAAGTATCAGATTTGAAACAAGCATTAGGGTCGTTTAGTTCGGCTAAACCCTTTCAGCATATCCCCTTCATATGTACCAAGGACGAAGCTGATTAGGGTTACCGTTCTGAAGTGGTATATCTTATAATCCATATTTTATACATATTGATATAATAGAAACACACACACACACACAGCATGATGGCCCGTTTTCGGCTCCCGATTGTAAGGTTGTGGTTTCAGTTGCTGAACAGGCAGTGTGCCTTCTCTTTGTACAAGGAATCTCATCTCATATTGGTCCATTCTACTCAGCTGAAAATGACTACTAGCACACCCCTGCTGCAACCCCTGTCTCTACAGTTACCACATTGTCGAGGCTGTGGTTGCCTTATGTGACAATGTTTTATCATTGTCATAAAAAAAAAAAACTTAGGAGTCTCTTCCCGCAGGAACATTTGGTTAATTGAGATATTTGGACCTTCATCCACCCTTAAAGTGCAAGCAGATTTTTAAGCGATTGTAGTCTCAGTTGTAGTATTTGGTGTGAGGAGGTTCGGAAAACCTTAACATAAATCGATTAAATTTACTCTGGTCCTTAATATTACCGACTACGTAACTTAAAAGAGTAAAAGGTCACTACTGCGAAATTTGAGCTCAGAATATAAAGAGCTGTAATAAATAGAGCGAATCATTTTGTCCAAGAGTTCAATGATTCTGATAATCTATCGTCTGTGTTTCTCACATAATAAATTGATTCACAAATGGAAAAGTACACTGCATAAGTGCATGAGATACACACATACACGTAACCTAGGAACTTGTTAACATTGGATCTCTACCAAATGATATAAATATCAATGTCGAATTTTTTTCTTCAATTTAATCTCTTATACGATTTCGTTTGTAAATTTATTGTTTTGAATATCTTTTCAAATATCTAATAAGATTTGATACCACTTATTAAAAATACACAACAAAGGCAGGGAATATAATTAACATCGCCCGCTTAAATAAACCATCTTAGAATATTTATTGAGTAAACGGTGACTGAATATTTGGTCTGTTCATAAAAAGAATCTCGAGTGAAGGGTTGTAAATTAGATGCCATTGAGAAAATAACTGTAAAGTTGTTGTCAACAACAATAAAGGGAAGAAAAAAATCTAAGGAGACAACAGGTCTGTGAGTAAGTGTCAAACATTTTTATTGAACCCAAGTTGATTCCGACGCCGCGACTAAGATTTCAGATTTAAATCAAACCAAATAACATTGTGCTTATCAAAGGCACTAATAAAAAGACTTATAAAATAAGCAAGATGTTCTATTGAGATTGATTAATTGATGCTATTTGCATAAACATTTCCAAGTCTTACTTCTATCCCCCCCTCCAATTCCTGATAGGATTCAAACCAATGATCTATTGATTTTTGTTCTGCTGACGTCAAGAATCGACTTGAGAAAGAAATTCAGTGAATACGAAACTTATTTCGGGTTGTTTGGGAGAGTTTCTGGATTTTTGAAGTAATTGAAGGGAAAAATTGATAAATTAATATACAGTTCTCTTGTTTATTTTAATTTTATTAAGTTAATTAAAATATCAAATAATTTCATTTACGATATTCAACTTTGTTTTCGTTTTGATTAAACCCTACCCAGAACTAGCTTTCAGAACCTCTCATTTTAACGTTTTGTGTTTACATTACCTACAAAAGGTGAACCCCACCCCCTGTGTAGAGATATACATGGAAGTACGCAATCATTAATGAAGTGGAACCCGATGTGATTTGAACTCAGATGCAAGGACTTCAAAATCTAACGCGTTTTAGGTTTCATTTTCTCGATTAGTGTCCGTCCTCCTGACACGCCTGGATTACTTTATCGAAATTATTTCCCATATCAAACTTTTGTATAACTCCAGGTGGTGATTATTTTATGTCAGTACCGAATGAGTCTTTCCACCTTCTTCAGATTTAAGACTATATATGGTGTCCATAAGCTCCCTACTTTAATGAAAATCTTATGCAGTGTCAATAAAGTTCTTATATTAATGAAAATGCAGGATTTATGTTAACATAACAGCAATTAAAATGACTAGTACATGGAGGACCTGCCCTTATTAGGTTTAAAATGGAATTATCGGTAGATTAGGTGTGGGTTTAACGGTACATGGCCACTCTGATGACCAGTTTCTTTACAAAAAGGTTTTATGTCAAATTACAAGTCTACGAAACAAGACTACTACCCTGCTCAAAATACTGTAAATATCCAAGGATGGATTTTGGAAGGCGTTGCATTGTGTAGAGAAACTGTTGGCAAACATATCGAACCGTATTCTTCAAATAGTGCTACTAATCTTCAATTGTTATTTTTGAAATTTCAGTTGGTTTTAAACGGAATGGTTATTATATACGAACACCTTGATATATTCAACGGGTCCTTATTTCAAGAGAACAAGTATGTAGTTTAAAATGGATATTTGACTATTATGTGACAATGATCAGATTTTATACATCGCAAAGAGCGTCTCACTCGCTCCCAGGAGTTTAGAACAATTTCACGAGACTAGCGACGGAAATTGGTGGAAAAAAAACTAGAAATGTATTCTAACCACAAACAAAATATTTTCATAACATTTGAACTTACGAAGCAAAAGCGACATTTCTTTGAGGCAACTGAATACCAGCGGATAGTTATGATGATCTCATGTGCATTGTTCAGCGGTGTAGGGGTTCGGCAAATGTTCGTTACTAATCACCCTTTGGGGGTCACCGTAAACAAGTGAAATACATCGAACCACAATTATACGAATAGCAATAACGACCAACTCGTATTGAAATGAACCCAGAATGGGGAAGTAAAGTAAACCGCACTATATTCGAACCAAGAGCGTTAGGAATTGTGTTCGACTCTCTGCCGACACTGCCAGCTTACCTCTTTTAGTTGGTCACTAATATCGAACCAGTGAGGGAAATTCTACATGCGACTTCACTTGCTAGAAACAGGAGTGAAAAATTCTCTCCCAAATCATATTCAACCGTCTTGATAAAAATGGAAGTGACAACTCGGGTAACATCCTGAATATTTCACCCCCCGTCCATTTGCTGTAGGTACGGTTTCGACTGAGAATGCAGCCGAAAGTTTGGTTTCGGATTTGATTATTGGTCGAGGTCATTCGAGAATGGAAATACAATTACAATTAAAAAATGACAGAACAAAATGTTACAAATTTTAAGTTAAACATTTACCGTTTTTATTTTGAAGGAAATGGCGAGTGGAACGGTTATATATGGTATAGTTATATAATGGTTATATATGGTATAGTTATATAATGGTATACTTAGTGGCGAGATGAACACGAATATAAAAACATATAAATATAAAAATTGTTTTAAAGTCCAACTAGTTCTTTTCAAGAATTCAATGGAGTGGAATCTGTAGTTTAAAGAACGCAAACGAATTATACGAATCACAAACGAGAAAGATCGATTCTTCTTCGGTCTGAACGAAATGAGGGAAAGTAAAGTCAATGTCGGCAGGTTTTAGCAACCAGAAGGACTGGAACGGAATACAAGTTATTTGTCCAACCCTCTTACAGCCCTGCCAGTCTGTCACCGAAGTTAACCCCTAATACATAGGACCAATGAGGGGAACCCCTAAGTGGTGGTACAACCTTCTAGAAATAGAAGCGAAATCATACCTAATTGGCGCCATATTGGTGTCAAAAGGCGGAAAGAGTAAATCTCGGTACGTCTCATGAAAAAGCTGAATAGTACTTAAGGTCCAGTTGTCAGGGTGAGATTCCAAGTGGTCGACTATTAATGGAGGAAGAATGTGTCGAGTGTTCCAAAGAAAATTTATGCATTCCTGAAAAGTGATCATCATATCTTCGATATCTTTGTGGACTGAACTCAGCTGCGCTTTACTTAAGGCTATTGTGATATTATTTGAACGGATTTCTTGGTAGTAAAGGATTTCTTCGAAGCCTGGATGAAGCAGCCTGTTCCGAAACCGTTCCCAAATTCGATTTCTAATGAAGTCAAGAATGTCCAACTTTAAATACACCAAAGTGATCGTGCATACATTATGTTTTGGGTGAAGAATCTGCTGCGTAATTCGACGCATGTGATTAGATGTTCGCAGGATCACAAATTCGGTGAGGTCTAAAATACTTGGAGTACAATTGAGATCGGAAGGGGGGAGATATAGAAAAATATCGGTCAGCAAATTTCTCTCGAGTGTACAATAATAGGGCGTGTTGATTAACAAATGCAAAATGGCGAATTCTATGGTTTGAGTCAGTGGAATGTTTTCTTCGTATTTCAATTGATTTAAAGAAGCCCTCACTTCATTAAAACCTCTCTTGAAATTTTTGGACATTGCTAATAATACATATTCAAAATAACCAACTGGTAACGGAAACGGACCTTCCAAACTTGTTTCTGCGCCGTTCCTTTCTAAACACGAAGACATTTTCCTCTCTAAACAAGTTTCAATAAAATAAATCCTTTTCTCTTTATCGTAGCTATATATATATATATATATATATATATGTGGTGTGTGTGTGTGTGTGTACATTTAAACCGATTAATTGCCAAATGGAAGAGTCTATCAAAGGCAACATAGGTACCATATTTATAGGAATAACTCACCACTATAAACTACAGAAAAATTGGTAATTTCTTTTCTATGATTTCTGGTGTAGGTTTCAAAGCCGTACCTTTTGAGAAAAGGGTCAAATCAGTGAGGATAATCTTTGCACTTGACTGGTGCTTCATTTCATCGATCCAATTCAGATGAAAGTCTGTATGTAACTCAGTGTGATTTGAACACAGAGAATATAGATTCGCACCCAAATACCACTCAAAAGATTTTGCCAATCCGTCGCAGCACTTCAACGCTGATGAGTGTTTCGTGAGCTTGAAGCGACGAGTTCAAATCATTCTACAGCTATAGCATGTAGATCGTATGTATTCATACATTTAGATTCTATTCTAGATTCTCAAAGGAAGGGAGTGTTCTAAGAAGCATCGTACTGATCGCGTGACATACCATCTGTGCCATCTTTAATTTTTTTTTTAACGAGCCAATGAGGAAAATACTATGCGATCGATTGAGCGTTTAGAAATAGCAAACAAATCTCCCTAAAATGACAACCCTATCATCTTAGAAAAGAAGGACATATTGGGTACTATGATCCTAGGCACTGACTTCCTAGTAAAAATGTTGGGATGGTCGCAGTTGGAGCAGACAAGAGCAGAACCAGGCTGATCCGAGGATAAGCAGCAACAGTAAAGACAACTTATATTTAAATTTTACTGCAATCTTTAAAATATTTAGAGAGGGCGAATTGGCACAATTGCTATAGTGACTTTATGAGTTCGTATCCCAGCAAGTTCGGTAATAATATTGGGACCAATTTGTTTTTCTTCAAGTTAATCTCTCCCAAAATCAATCCTGCGTCCCGGTTTTCTATTCTTAGCTGAAGCAAAATTAATTTGACTGGTTTCACTGAAATCATTTTAAAACTGCATCAACGTCGTTACACCTTCAAATGTTTGTTTTGTAGCTATTTGCTCTCCCCCACCAACGCTAGACAACCCGTGTTTGAGTGTTTACATCCTCGTAACTTAGTGGTTTGGCAAAAATGAACGATAGAATAAGTACGAAGCTGAAAAGCGAAAAAGTACTACAGTCGATACATCTGACTATAATTCTTGAAGGCGGTGCCACGGCATGGCCGCAGTCTAATGATTGAAACAAGTAAAAGATAAAAGTTGTATGCATCTTTATACTGGATGATATTAAATGACCAAAAAGATCACAAATTATTTAATGATTCACTCAGTAAGTGATTGGTTGTTTTAAATTATCATAAAACTTAATATCTTTCAAATCGTTCAGTTTGTGTTATAGATTTTAATATCAACATTGCTGATGTATTCACAAAAACGCGTACGGACATACATACACACATACATCTCTCTCTCTCTCTCTCTCTCTCTCTCTCTCTCTCTCTCTGTATGTATATATATATATATATATATATATATATATATATATATATATATATATATTATATATATATATATAATGGATATCTACGTTTTTAATGGAGGAGATTCTGGTTGGCAGAATTGCAATCAATATTTTGCATTGTAGAAAATTTCATTTCGACAATTCCATTATTGAAAATTTAGCAACGTTATATAAATTCAAATATTATTGCTTTATTTTAAATAAAATCATATTTTATTATGTGATCACGTTTTTAATAACATTTTAATTAAGTCAAAATGTAAGCTTGGATGGTTTTAAATTCAAAGGATTTTAATTAATGAAATGAAGTCGATTAATTTTAAAGTAGGTAACAAAACTAAAATGGTCCGCTGCTTCACTCGCGCAATTTTAGGTTTTCTCAAAGAATACGTAACCATGTTACTTTGGGAATTTTATTAACCGTTTTGCTTTATCCGCAACATTTCATAAAAATATTCGTAGAACCAGTTTTGGTTTTCATTTGTGACAGTGCTGGAACGTAATAGTTCGACATTATTATTGGCAGTCTATAGAGTAGATTAATATCAAAAGATAAACCCAAAACAAAGGTATTCCTTTATGTAGGGTTTAATTGGGCATCTATCTATCTATCTATCTATCTATCTATCTATCTATCTATCTATCTATCTATCTATCTATCTATCTGTCTATCTGTCTGTCTGTCTGTCTGTCTGTCTGTCTCAATCTATCTATTTGCCTGTCTGTGTGCCTATCTCTCTCTCTCTCTCTCTCTCTCTCTCTATCTATCTATCTATCTGCCAGTCTGTATGTCTGTCTGTTTTACTCCCTCTCTCTCTTTCTCTCTCTCTCTCGATCTCATGTTTAATAATTGTTATAATTATGCAAATTACCTTAGGCTATATATATGCTTTATATAATCCCTTTGTATATATCTGAGTCTTGTATCGCACTGTAGTCAAGATATCGCATCTGCTGTGCTGATGATGCGAAATGAGGGAGGAACACGCGAAAACATTTGTTGTTTAAAAATATATTTTAAAAAGTCTTTTTCTTAATGGCGCGCCAATCCCGGAAGATCGTAGATTGGCTGAGTTTGACTCCCTTTCTTCAACTGAGAATGTTCCAATTCTCATTAAGTACTTGCTCAGATTTTTCTCGAAGCGAAGTTATTTGGAATAAATGAAGAATTTATCTTGTATGTTATTTAGTATACCTATCTTTGTCGTTGTTCCTCAAATTCATGCCACTTGCCACTCTGAGTTCTTTTTCTCAGCAGGTCACTTTACGCATGTATGTACGTGTAGATGTGTGCATGCGCACGCGCGTGTGTGGGTGTGGGATATGCAAGGGTGTGTGTGTGTGTGTGGGTGGTATACAAACTTAGAAGTCTCATTTGAACTAAGTAATAATTAGATAGTCTTTTGGGCAAAAGATGTCGGATGCCTTGGACTAATTTGGTTTCGTATTTAAACAGAAATATCATTATCGTCGTCATCGTCATCGTCGTCGTCGGCGTCGTTATCGTCTGCTGCAGCAGACGCCGGGCATTCAACGTGTGCAGACGACACAATTATATCTCATAGGAAGTTCTGTAATTTACACAATTAAAACATTTTCAGACTGGAAG
>NW_021835492.1:0-39810 GCF_006345805.1 Octopus sinensis
TCCATCCTCATTAAACCACTATGCACATAAAATGGACATTTCGATTTCCCCCTTTTGTCCCATTTGCTGTGCTGACGAAGACACAACTGCCCATCTATTCCGCTCTATTCCGATCTTAATTTGTCATTCACTCCCTGGAGGTCCTATGGGAGCAAACTGGGAGGACGCTGTTGTTTCTGCTGGTCTCATTATCTAATGCTAGGTGAAATGACACAAAACAACACAAATTAAATAACAGAAAAAAAATCATGCAGAAGCATATGCAGACAGTAATTCGTTATAAAATTCTGTCATTTTGTCCAAATATATGGATAGAGTGTCCATAATATCCACTACAGGCTGGGCTTCCGTGCTGGGAAGGACTACGGGAATACTCTCTATAATTTTGATTAAATCTTTAGTCGTCGTGACGACCATATTCTTCAATATGTCGAGAAAGTCAGTATTAATTGGCACAATCGAGTTGGCCACTGCCCTTATCTTGTGTCGCATATTGTCCATCTGATTACTTACACTCTTAACCACTCCTTTGCACTTTTCCACGTACTCCTCCGCAGATGGACACGACTCCTAAACATGACCCTCTCCATTCACCATCGGAGACACTTCCATGAATGACTGACCACTTGACACAGCCACCACACACTCCGACGATTTGCGGGCTAACCTACACATCACCCGACCAGTCAAACATGTTCAAATCAACCACCTCGGTCAATGCGGGCAACTATGAATGTAACCACCTCGGAATACCTCGTCCATCAAATCCAATGGAAATGACTCCATTTTATTTAAGAGGGCCTTACAGTCACGAATGATTGCTTACACTTTTGAAATCAATCACCTCCTTGTTGTATTTCAGCAATGCTCGCAAACGAATTGTCTGACTGACACTCATCTGACTGGCCAGTTCGTTAATACTCCGAATTCTCTCATCGAACGGGAAGGGTTGGGAGTGGTACTCGGGCAATGGGGAGACCACCTCCATCCCCGGCACTTCCAACCCTCCGAACAAGTCCCTTTTCAACACCTGTTCGATCTCTCCCTTACAGATATATAATTCGACACAACCAGGTGAGATATGAGCTCATTCGTGAATTTTGTGTCATCATCCCCCATTCTTCCACGGAATTGTTCCAAGTCCATCTCCAACAGGCGAAGACCCTCCAAGTCTGATCGGACACACTCTCTCAGTCCATTCTCGAGTGGGTCAACAGGAGGGACACGTGATAACTCGTGTTTGGGAGCACATTCAATGAGATCCAACACCGTTTGTTTGGCATCATCCATAAATTGTTTTAAATGGACAATTCCCAACTGTCTCTTCTCCTCGTGGGCAATCAACTCACATTTGGTGGAGTGGAGACCCACAGCCCGCTCATGAGAACGAATAATTTTGCGAGACAACTGTCATTATTAAGCCAATAACCCACCTTGTTGACTGTACGCCTCGATTTGTAACTGGCACGTTCGTATGTATTGAACTGGGAGTCCAATTCGCCCACCCGTGCTGTCGAGGCTGCCAGTTTGTCCCCCAAAGTGTTGGAAATGGACTCCAATTGGGCCACAGTCTTCTTGGCAATGTCCAACTCGGCCTCCTTCTCCCTGAGAACACACGTCCTCGCATTGAATTGGTCATCAATCTCAAGTAGTGAGTACGTAACCAACCATTTGAATACTCTCGACAGCCAACTGATAACATTCCTCCAAATAGGCGACAGTCTTAGCCTGGTGGGACAGTTCGAGGGTGAATTCCCTGGGAGTTAATGACAGGAGTACTCAAAGTCGTCCTCCTTCATCAACACCCCCTTCCCCGTCGTGGCACATGTCAGTTGCTCCTTCAGTCGGTCGATCTCCCGTTCGAACATCTCCAATACACCACTCATCCAAACCTCCAGCAAACTGCCTCGTTGGAAGTCCTCGTTCACTTGTGGCTTGTTTTCGATTGTTTCTGCCAGACTGGCATACTCCAGTGTGCTCAGAGTCTCCTCGAATGACGAGGTGGATGGGGATATCGTGGCTATTATCGTCGTCCGAGTACGCCCGCCCAGCGAATCTTCAAGAATCCTCGTCAGTTTGCTCTCTCGGTAGGGAATGTGCTTGGCCTTTTCAGTCAGAGCTGTGATCACTCGTCCCAATGTCAGCAAACTCTGATTTATCTTCCCTACCGAATCACTCAACCCAAATAACCTGCTTCCCGTGCACGTTGGTTAACCGACCCCGATCTCCCCACATTCTCACTCCCCGCCAAATCCACCAAATTAAACTTGCTTGTTTTGACCACCCTTTCTCCATTATGTGAGTGGAAGGAGTGGAGGGTCACCACGAACACAGCATGTGACCGACTACACTCACATCCACGCCTACCTCGACTTTTGATTGCACTCCGTCGCCCCCACTTGACGGTTCCTGACCCCCAATTGGAGTTGTCTGTACATTTGGTCTCGTCCTTCCACTCTGACCTGCGTCACTCCCTTGATGACCACCGAATTGGCCTACTGATGGGCATTACTCACAACTTTGGAGGTTATGTCCCGAAAGAGACTCAATTTGGAGACACACTGGGAGAACAGGTCGAAAATCTCCTCGTTGTATATCTCGATGTAGGACATCTCGATGTAGCCGTCTTTGTCCTGCAGTGAGACACCAACCATGCCTTTGTGAGGTCAAACAAGTCTGAGAGGACTCGGGGGATTATTCCCGCGTCTTTGCAAAGTCCGGACTCGGAGGATTCCAGATTGCCCTCCATTGTGTGGGTCTTTCCGGAGGCAGTCTGTCCGTAGGCAAACACAGTGCAGTTGTACCCCGTGTGGACATCTTGGACCATTGGGGAGACAATGTTGTTGTAGACGTCCTCTTGGGTGGTTAGATGGTCAAATATCTCTGAGAACTGGTATGTCTTCCGTCTGTCAAAAGAGGGGTCGAGTATATATAGTTCGTTACTATTCTCGATTCTTAACATTTTTGATTTGTTTTCTTTCTTGTTTAGTGGTCTATTTTCTGTAAAAATAACTTTTACCTTATTCGTACGAAGGATTTGATACGCTCACAAGACTCCATTTAAAAATTAATTTATTTTGCGCCAGTTTTATAATTAAACAATTTTTTGACAATATTAGTTTTTATTTTAATATTATTTGTTTTTAATCTTCAAAATTTAATTAAAAGCAATCTGATGTTAAATCTCTCCAAAACGAGTATATGTACTGACATTTTCCTTAGTACTTTTAAAAATATAAAATACATATAATCTAAACTAGATATGATTTATGCTCAATAAATTTAATATTTATTTTAATAAATTATTATGCAATTAATCATCACTCTTACGTTGTGGTAAATGCCAAGCGGAAAATCGAAAATATCCATAAAATACATAGAAGATAAAGTCCGCCGACGCCAGTCACTGACAAAAAGAAAACAAGGACTAATGAAAAAAGTGTTTTTAATTTGTGGGGAATGTAGGCTTATGAACTGAATGTCCTCACTCGGAGTGAAGTAGCCATCGTAATAGTTTCCCCCAACCATAAGGTCTACGTGTTTGCCACAGAAATGCTGGATTCCTTCGTGAGTCCGGATAATGGGCCCAATCCATTAATGGACTATTTGCTCACAAAATATAATCTGGACTACTCCAGCATTATGCGTGAGGACACATCCAAATACTCTGAGGACGACCCGGAAATACTTTGAATCATATATTAATACGTCTTTTTAATGTCGGATTTATGTGGTTTATTATCATATCTACACGCCTTTCATGTCTCCCTCCTTAGTTTATAATTGTGTGTAGATACACTGCATGAATGTGTTAATTTATAAAAATAATGAGCTAAAAATCGTTCTAAAAGTGACTTTCGAACAACTCAGGGCGGAGACCTCTAAGCCAGTCGGCCATTCTGTGAATAATAGCAAACAACAAACATGGCCTTTCCACACTCATTGGTCACCAAGTCAGGAAGAATGAACTGGTCATAGAAAGATGAGACTTGTCCCTGGTTATATAATTGGTAATCACACCTCAAATTCAGTCCAATCAAGTTGTGGCAGTCCATGTTCTTCCCTTCTCTGATTATAGGCAGTGTAATTGACCTACAAACGTGGACAGGACAACCAACACTGTCCAACAACAGTCCATAACTGGGGGCAATGGGGGCGAACACCTCCAATATACAAACTACAGTACTTTCCTCAGCATGAACAACTGCCCCAAATATGGTGGCCCAATCAGCCCTCTGCACAGGGAAATGACCACGCCTACAATAACATGACAAATCACCAATCATCTTCCTTATTTGGTGCAACAAAAAACTCTGTCCAACAATACGAACAGGCACGAATTGAATAGTCCCCGAGTCCCCCGGAAGGGACAGAGGAGGACACACCTCGACCGAGAAAATATGTCGGTGGTTGGTGGCCATCCTCATTTCCCTACAGTCAGCACACTCTCCTACGTCCGGGCAGTAAAGTTGTGGAAATTGTGAGTGCCTCTGAAAGCCTGCAGATACTCGTCCGCCTGCATCAGCTGGGCCTCTGAGGACTCAGGAGTGGGCTAAACCTGAAATGGCAAAGTTTCTCCACTCGAACTGGAACATTGACACAAATGGGATACCAGGTCGGCCACTAGGGCAAAGGACGGGATATGGTATATATATGTTCTTGAACTACACAGGGTACGACTGCTGAAAGCTTTGGACACTTTTTGGGCACCTGGGAAATTTAAATTATATTTATTTTATATTTTGTCAATAATTAATAATAGATATTACAAATAACACGAATGTCAGGTGGGAGAACTGCATTTATGTCATCAATTTTGTTTTCGACGTGTGAAGTCAGCTATTTTCACCACTAATAACAATACTTTTAACGAGACCATATTCCTCAGGGCAGACACCCCCTTGTCTGTACGGGCAGCCCTCTGGAACTTCAACTACGAGTAATTAAAGCCTCCAGACTTTGTCGAGGTTATCAATGTTGATCACATTTACTTGTAGAAGTGCGTCTATAAGCTCACCCTCTATAGTTCTGACACCCACCATCCTATCGTAGGTTTACTGAATAAGTACTTTTGCATTCCGTAATAATTGGATCCGTTGTAGCAGAGCACCAGTCCGTATTTTTTCTTATTTAATTGCCACAACTATTTTTGTTATTTTTAATATTGGACTATTCTATTGGAGGTTTTCGGCTTGGGTGACTCATGTTGAGTGTCCACGGAGTCCATTTAACACGACCACACGAACGCACGAGATTGATAGTTTATTTAATAATTCGACTTTTAAGATGTTATATTTTTGAATACTTTCCTATTATTTAAATAAATTTGTTCTATTAAAATTTATAGTTAATTGAAACGTTTTAGAATAAAAATGGATCATATCAATATTATAGTGTGAGAAATCATTATAAACGTAGTTGTATTAAAAATAGCCATATCCAATTATGTTGAATTGATTCTTCGATGATGATGGAAATTAAAAGCAAAAAATATGACAAAAATAATTTTGTATGGCAAAAGATGATGTATTGCAACTTAAAACAAACAATTTCAAAATTTATGTTATGGGAAGTAAAATGGTGGGGAAAACGGCTCTAATTTCGAATTATTTGTGGAATAGAAAACTAAATGGATATGTCCCCACCATCGGCGACACATACGAGGCAAAACTGGAGAACATAACTTTTAAACTCGTTGACACTGCCGGGACTTTGTTGTGTCCGATGATGATGAAGATCGCAATAATGGAGGCTGATGTCATCATTCTTGTTTATAAAAACGACGACGAAATGTCTTTCAAAAAAGTGAACGACATTTTTAACCAAGTCTTATCGTTGAGAAATAGCTATCCTCCCTTCACAGTTTTTTTAGCCAATCAGTTCGAATATAACATAATAAAATAAAAACGGAATCCCACTTTTCCACCGTCATTTATAAGTTCTCGGTGATGGACGACACATTAGTCACTATTTTTTTCAAAGAACTGTTGCTCGGGTACTTAAAACCTGCTAGTTTCATAACAAATTTTGCAATTTACGGAAGGCGTCCCAACCATCAAACAATCTGAACAGCAGATTGTATATCAATGCTCGAGGCCGTTCTAATTTTTTAAAAATATATTTTCCACAAAAAAAACATGAACGATCAGGTTGATTCTTAATAATTACTAACATTAATTACTAACATTTCTGGAACTATTTCTCAATTTTCACTGCTATTTTTAATACAGTAAACCTCTGTGCTCGCCATTTTCGGGACCGAAGAAAAAATGGCGAGCAATAGAATTTGGCGAGCAATAGAATAATCAATAAATTTGTTGACATTGAAATTTGAAAACATGTCCGTTTTCGATACTTTCCGATCATAAGTGAACTTCCAAGTCATATTTGAGCAAAGAAACAAAGAGAATAGAAAAAAATTAAAAAGAAAAATTACTAAAAAAATCTTTAATAGTTTTTTTTAATTTAGCCATATTTCTAATAACGGTTTCGATTAGTTCCAACGAATTATATCAAAATTTTCATTTTGATAAAAGAATGACTTTATTCTTTTCAACATTTTCAAGCCTTCTCTGAATTCACATGAGATTCGTCATTATGAGTATCTTCATCGTCATATTTGTGTGGGAAAGAATATCCAGCAATATTAAGTAATCTTCAATTTCATCTATTTCGGTAAATTCATGATAATAAAATCATCTTTATCACCGGGTCCAATATTTTCAAGATATTTACCATTTGATCATAATTATCAATTTCAACAGTTGGTCTTCGAATTGATTTTCACATTCGATCCATTTTGAATGTCCGAAACAATTGCAATTGTTTTGGTCGTTACTTTTTCCAGGCAAAATATGTAAAAAGAAGACCGTCTTTTAAGGTTATTTTTTTATGAGCTTCCAGTGGATTTTCTCCATTTTCAATTTTTTCTAACATTAACTCAAATTAAGTTTATTAAAATGTCCTTTGAAGGATCTAATGA
The DNA here is from genome assembly GCF_006345805.1 of Octopus sinensis. Taxonomy (NCBI): domain Eukaryota; kingdom Metazoa; phylum Mollusca; class Cephalopoda; order Octopoda; family Octopodidae; genus Octopus; species Octopus sinensis. Next base: position 6,983 of record NW_021835492.1, read on the forward strand.
TTCCTTGATCCATTGCCTGTAGAATTGTTGTAGTCTTCGAAGGTAGGTAAAGAACTTCAATTGACTGTAAATCAGCGTAAATTATGGGATGGGCATCGATCCACAACTAAAAGAATTTTTCGTTTTTTTTTAGATGCATATCCATGTTAAAAGCCATTCGTTAAAAATTTTACTTGTCATCCATGCTTTTGGTGAATGACAGTAATCGACAAAATTTTGACTTTAAAATTTTTAAGAGCAGGTTCTGGAACTTTCCAATCATAAGTGGAATTTTTTGTCTGTCCCAGTCATATTTGAGCATAGCAACAAAGAAAAATCTAAAAAATAAATTAAAATTAAACCGTTCTTTAAGGTTTATGTCCATGTTCACCTTCTGAAGGGGAGATTTGTAAAAAATCCCACAACTAAAAGAATTTTTCGTTTTTATAAAAATAGTTTAACCAAAAAAATATTTTATGTCCACGTCGAACCTTCGACAAATACTTTTGAAGGGATAGATTTGTAAAAAATCCCAGTTTCATCAGCGTTATAAATGTTTTCAGCATTATATTGTTGAATCTTTGCAGAGATCAAAGAAGTAATGCATCATTTCTTGTTTTGATCAACTGCAGTAGATCCTGATTCTCCATGTACGCAATAATGCGACGTTTTCATTAAAAGACAATCTTGTGCACTTACGCATGTTAAATTTAGCGTGGTTGAAATATTTTATATAAAAAATAGTTTAACAAAAAAATTTTTTTAAAAATTAATGGCGAGATTTAGAAAATGGCGAGCATAGAAATATTTATTAAATTTAACTAGAAATTTTTAATTTTTTGAAAAATATGTGGCGAGCAATAGAGGTGGCGAGTAACAGAGGTGGCGAGCACCAGAGGTTTTACTGCATCTATGTTGATTTAATGAATGAAAGAGGTCGTTTAGAGATACGTTCTAGAATATGGTTTATGACGGGTGTTTCGAGATGCGGCCTCACTAGTCTAGGCTGCTACGAAACGTGTTATATTAAAATGTTGAAACTGTGGTCTCCTCGTGCCTCGTTTCCCAATTTTAATACCAAACAAATTATTAATAACAAATTTTTTGATAATTTAACGATCCCGTTACACATATTTTGAAACTTCCACCAATCTGTCTTTGAGTAATTAAAAACGTGTTTTAATTTTCCTCAAAACGTATTTCTCATGCAAATTAAAAAAGATAGACATTCCATGACTTATTTGCCCCACTGTATTTCATCTTCTTTCAAAGTGTATTTCTGGGATTTTGTTGAGCAGTTTTGACGATTTAAGCACTAAAAATCGTTAAATTGTGTATTTATTATAAATAGCCTCATCTAATTATTCGAGATTGATTCTTCGGCAAAAATCGAAATAAAGTTAAAAATACCGACAAAAATGGTTTTATGACAAGCAACGGGGTGTTACAACTTAAATCAAACAATTTCAAAATATATGTAATAGGTAACCAAATGGTTGGGAAAACATCTTTAATTTCGAATTATTTATGGAACAAACAATTGAATGCATATATGGCGACTATCGGCGACACATACGAGGCAAAACTCGAAAATATAACTTTCAAATTGGTCGACACTGCTGGTGCTCTATTGAGCCCGATGATGTTGAAGATTGCAATAATGGAGGCTGATGTGATCATTCTCGTTTACAGGAATGGCGATGAGTCGTCTTTAAAGAAAGTGAATGAAATATTTAGTCGTGTCTTATTATTGAGAAACGTTTATCCCCCCTTTACGGTCTTTATTGCCAATCAGTTCGAAAATGACGCACACAAAATAAAAACAGAGTCATATTGTTCCACTCTCGTTTACAAATTTTCTGTGATGAACAACAAACTGGTCAGAATTTTTTTTAGAGAAATGTTGTTTGAATATTTAAAGCCCAATACTTTAAGTAAACAATTTTACAATCTACGAAAAGCGTCTCAACCTTCGAAAAATCTCAGTAAAAGATTTAGCGTTAATGCTGAATCCAAAAAACTTACCACAATATTTAGAAAAATGTTCAGGTATAAAAAGGCCTAAATACGTGGTTTATTACTAACAGACTTAAATTACTAACCGTTCTAAAATATGCTCAAATTTTTCATTTTTTAGAATTCTAAATTTGACTTGAAAATGTTTTTTGTTATGTTTTTATTGTATTGAATACAATTAATAACAATTTGGATATATTCATCATGTAATTATTATTTGTTTATGCTCATTTTCTGACAATTTAATGGAGAAGCGTGAACAAAAATATATTTGTTGTCTTTTAAAATGGACTATGAAAATGAATTCTTGATAATTCGATTAAATAAGTATCATAAAACTTGTGTTCAAAAATTTAAGTTTTACATGATATTTCTGCAGCCTTACCATGCTGCATCAAGTAGCCTTGCTTCTGTGACTAATTTCTGCTCATTTTTAAATGATTTTTCCGCATTCCTTTCAAGTTCAGCGTCTTAAAAAAGCATCGACTTTGAATATCATCGTGGTAACTACTTTATTTGACAAACACTTTCAGTTCATCTATAAATGGTTTGTTATGTATATAAGGGATCCATCATTTGGACTATCCATTAGCACTTTCGGGTAAGTTTCACTAGAGAACACTGTATCCCAAAAGAAGGCTCCCATTCTCACTGTTAAAATATCGCTCAGTACACACCTTAGGACCATAAAAAAACCGTTTGTCGGCTGAGTAGGTCTTACCCGAGTTAATGTGAAAAAGTTGATGAAACTTCAAAGGAAATCCCTAATTACAAAGATCAACTTCAAAGTCCTTTAGCAGCCACTCGCACATTGTCGTATAGTCATCATCAATCTCCTCACATACGAGCACCAGTTTAAAGTGAATGTCATTCCATTTATAATGACATGGCTACTAAATACCATAAGGTTACTTAAGACAGTAGATGAGTCTCTCCAGACTTCAAAAATGAACAAATCCAACATGAATTGAGCATTACTGTGAGTTACAAATTGTAATCTTATATAAGAATAAAAGAAAAATATGACTATCAAAAAATGTCAGCGCCCTTTAATAGTCGAACATATTCACAAAAATCTCATAGAACGTCTAGAATAGAAAGCAGTACTCAAACTAGATCGTCCTCCATTTGTAGAGAGTAGTGCTTACTTTTACACACTCCTCCTGTCTATAAAGTATAATTAATCCACTCTTACAGAAAATGTGATCCCCCTCTCAGTCAAAGAAGGTCTAAGAGTGATATCCCCAATATTCACATCCCAGCACACTGATACGGCGTTGGCCATATTTAATTTTAGAACGAAAACACGTCTAAGCATTACCAAATAAGCCAACTTTGACGTCAGAAAACACATTCCCATTTTGGGTCGTCGACATCTTCCAAAATGGAGCAACTCGAGATCCTCGTTCGAATATGACTAGAATGAACCCCCAGACAAACGGAGTAAATATAGTTCATTTCGGCCTCTTCCGGAGAATAGAAGAGTATCTGTCCTTCCGGAGATATCACACGACTGAATCTCGAAATCAATGGGACATGCTCCGATTGGACGAGCATTCTGAATATTTCGAATAGGGAGGACAACAGGTCAACCATTCCTCCCAAAGGGCGCACAATTATCCCCACAACCCCCACAAGGACACCTAATGCATTGTTCGACTTCCACAGACCTTTGACTACTCCTCTACACTTTTGGAGACGACCATACTGCACTGGCTTAGTAAAGACCCCCACTGATCCCATTACAAGGCCCCTTCCCAACTCATTCATTCCGAAGTAGAAAATGGCCGTAGGTGTCTTGGCACGCCTTTTATTGAGAATGCGTCTTGTCTTATATATGGGATCAAAGGACAGGGACGAGAGAAACTTGCCTGAAGATGCAAAAAATAGTGAGAATGAGTGGGCAGCCCCCCCTAAGAGTTGAGGCAACAATCGAACCAATGACGCTGTCGAGGAAGCTGTGGACTCCACTGACGAGTCCTTGAGCGAATTCCTCCGGTCCCTTGACTGCCCCTTGGATTGGCTCGTAAAAGAGATCAGTAATGCCAGAGGAGACATTGTGGATAAATGCGTAGGGGTTGCCCAGGACATCCGCCCCCAACACGATTGCATAGAATTGCCTCATCGTCTGGAATATGACAATAACAGACTTGATGCTTATAATGACTGAGGACAGCCCAAAACAGATTGCTGAGACTGTACACGCGCGAACGCTCCTCAAAGTAGCCCAGTCGGAGTGGAATGGACGTTACACTGATGAGTGCGGACATGAATCCTTTGATGAAGGACATGACGTAGTTCCATCCAGACGGAGATGTCTTGTCATCCACCACGGACACCGAAAGAGTACATTTGAGAGGAGAAATGTGGAGCAACTCGAAATAGAATGAGGAGGAAGTGTTGGAATATTCGCTGAGCAATGTCTGCATGTAATAGTCTGCTGTGTCCCGAGTAAGGGCCTGCTTATCCAAAGTCTCCTCCCAGCCAAATGACTCCAACACGTCCCAAAAGAAGCCCAAGTCGACATTGGCATTGAACTCTTGCAATAACAACACGGCATATCTAGAATGACGTGGGACTGCCAACTTGACAATGGGGATATCCTCCCTTGACCTCACAACCAAACTGCCTTCTATGAACGGTCGAGGACACTTCGACACGACGGGGGACAGGATCACCGAAAACGCAGCCTTCCTCTGCTGACAGTTCAACTGGAGGTGATTTATCTTGACGTGGGACCAGTGGCCCTTCTCAGATTTGCCATGTTTTAGCCACAGTCCGTCATTGCACCGCCGGACCACTCTCCCTTCGTCGACACAATATGTTTCGCTGTCGTTCTTACAAGTACTAATTTGGTGACTACCTTCTTCTCTATTAGCTCCAGTTGACCATTCCTCCGCTTATCTTCCAACAGTCGTCTGTCAGACTTGGGGGCCTCCCAGACGGGGGTGGAGTAGTCAAGGGAGAGGTAGAGGAGTTCGGTCTTGGATTTGTTGTCGACGTACGACACTCCTAACTCGCTGAGTGCCACTTCCATCATGAAGTATGGTCTGTTCACTTGGGCACTCTGATTATAAGTGCAATTCTCTACATTATTCAAGTACAGGGCCAGTTCTATGTTGTGGGTAAAGAGCAGTGTCCGCAGTACCCCTTCGAGGAAAGACACAAAGTAGACTTGTTGGCCATTGATCACGAATTGTTCAAATTTGTCCTAAAATAGTGACACGAAATGTACCCCACTCATCGACACTGAGAAGGAGGGGCCACTCACGAATGAGCATTCCGCCACCAATGGTTTCCCCGGATCCGCCCACAGATAATATAAATAAGAAAGTGAGTGCAGCCGCTGTTTTGATTGCGGGACATCCTGTTGACAGTAAATCACCGGAATCGAGCTGAGTGCGTTCACAAGACAGAATGCTGCTCTTTCCACTGTTCCGTCATACAAATAGACGGTCAGAGATGACTCGGTTTGTTGACAATCCACGTAGACCAGCAGTAGAGACGACAGTTGGACTGTGCATGAGCGAGACCCCTCGATGAGACAAGGCTTACTAATAGTCACCAAGTCACTCTGCAGGCCGAATCGCATAAAAACAGACTTGGACCCATTGTCTGGCCAGAATGGAGCATATCCGTCTAAGAAAATGATAAAACTCAAATAAACTAATATCCACGGGAGTGGGCGGTCGGTCAGGATCAATACTGAATACAAAAATAGGATTTGAGGTTTTGTTGCAAATGAGATAGAACGGGGACATGATTATTATTTTGGTCAATGGATACTCAGTCAGGTAGTTGCTTGCAGTTATCTGAAGTCATTGAGGAGGACTACTTACCAAATGACACAACTTTTTAGTCTTTAAAGAAAGTGTCACAAAACTGGAGGGTATTGTCAAATTGTACAACCTCGACCATTTACTCCCCTCACATTTAATCCTCATCTAAAATGACCAATTGGGCAGTACTTTGGCCTTGTTTACTACTTTGGGGCACAACAAGAGATATTCGTCCTCCCTACAAGTATGTTCTACCAAAGAGTGTTCAGTCTGCAATGACAATACTCGAATAACCTTCCTACACATGCAACCACACAGTCCGGGGTCGTTCATTTGATATGTCAACACAAGCCCGGTCTTGTTGATCACCCAGTACGGACAGAATATATTCCACACTCTCCCTCCTTTACGAAACACAGTCTGAATTCCCAAAACCTTGGAGTACTCAGAATACAGGAAACCATGGACATAGAAGAATATACAAATTCGCAATATTCCTCTCCTTCCTCCCCGCCCTCGAACAATGTCCTCGAACATCTCCACTCAGACGATTGGTAATCCAGCAACTGCAATAAAAACAAGGAGAAATCACCAGATCTATTCTATCGCCATAACAGACTCCCCGCAGGTCAAGGCATTCCATCGACTCAATCTTGTCTTGATTCCAACCCTATCAATCAAATGCCCAAATCTGCCTTCAGTCTGATTGAATAAGGGAGACAGTTCTGGATTACAAGAATTGGGTGAATGTGCACTACTTGCACAAAAGCAGTCGCCCCTTCACATTTCACTTGAATATATTCAGTAACCACCTTCAGTCTAACACAGAGGACAACCTGGAGGTGAATGCTTTCCGTGGGTATACTAATGACCATTCCTTGAGGAGAAAGCAAATCCTCTAATGAGACTTGTTCGCAGTCTTCCACTTTTCCATCCTTGGAGCAAAACGTGATATATTGAGCACTGAGTGCGGGAATTGGGAGGTGGCAATTAGAATGTGCAGCAATGAAATATCTCTCGTCCATCAAACAAGTTAAATCCAAGTTTAGATGATTACGCAACTTGTCATTAATTGGATTACTAAACTTGAATTGTCGACCTGAACGTGACACTTATTTGACTGTATGACAGTTCAACTGCAGAGATGAGGACCACGCTCGAGGACCCACCAAAGAACTGATAGGCTGTCTGGACTGCAGATCTCACCTCCAATTTTCTCTTCTGCTTGAATCCTTCCATCTACAACTCCACACACCGTCTGTCACCGAAATTGAGAAATTGTAATCATTCTGACGATGCTCACTACTCAACAAGTCGAGGACCCGGTGATCTGACTCGACGTGGGACTTGTGCCACATTTTGAGTAACTGGCCGTGACCCAGGGATTCCGTGTCCCCACCACCACTGGTCATCATTCGTGGGTCGACGGATATGACAAGCCCAAGCCCAGACTGATTGTTGAATACCAGGGGAGCCTTTTCCACCGAATCATCCGAATAAACAAGATTATAGGCGTCAGTAAATTCCTAATCATAGCCCACCAAATCATACTTTTGACAAATTGGTGAGCAGTTTACAAGAATATCCAGTCAGTGTGATCTCCAGTCGGTCTCGAGAGGAAAATTTTAACGACAATTCGCCGTCTACAGTTCGTGCATTCCTAGTACCGGAATTTGTATAAGACAGGGCAAATGTCCACGGTTTGTGCTGACCACGTTCGATGATTGGCTCAATCAATGGCTCCCATAGTGAATTATTGTTGTTATAACAAACAGCCATTATAGTGCCAGTACTCTCCAAACTAGACTGGCACTAAGAGAGGGGAATACATTATTCTGACGAGTTGTCATTTGGGCATTGAATGTCCCGTCCATCGTCACCAAAGGGGGAGCATTCGGGAGATACTGAGACGACATGTGCACCAAAATCGTGTCAATATCTACTTTCATCTTGGTTGTCATATTGCACACTGTCTTGTCCGTGATCTCTGTCTTTTCTAAATTTGTTCAACAAGTGGCAATAACTTGTAGGGATGGTTAGAAATGGAAAAGAATCCACATTTAAAGAACGCGGACCCCAAGAATCCACGGAAACTGACTCTTTCGTTTGGTCCTTTACGGCCGACTGTTGAGTAGAAACACCGGACAGAGTGGCAGATAGACTGTTGACTACTACAGGAGACAGTCCAATTGTTATTGTGGGAATATGGACAGTTGATTCAATCAGTTGGTCATCATATACCCGATTATACAAAACTTTGATTGGCTTGACGACCTATCATATGAAAAGGAGGAAAACTGTTATGTTTGTTTCGAAATGACCCCTCTCGCAATATTTACCAGCAAATAATTCCGTTTGATTAAAAATGAGATCAAATTCGGCAGAGTGCTGATTCCAATTCCCCTCGTAAGACAAAACACTCTGCCAAATTAACCACACAGGAAATACTCTGAGAAGGAACCCTTCTGTGATTTTGCCCGATTCGAGCAATATCACATCCACCGAGGAATCCACACTCACTGTCATCTCTCCCCCCATTTTGACAGGCGTCTCGGGATCATCATCCGTTTTCTCCGGCTTGCTGATTATGGACAAAATAGTCAGCACATACGGGAGGTCGAGAGCCAGTATAAAGGGAACTATTTTCGCCTTGACTGCCAATATAATCGACTATCACAAACTCGAAGTATGGACAGACTCCACCATATGAGAATATTCTACAAAATTGGCAAGGGAGTGGCCCCCTTTCCTGTACAGGACAGTCCGATTAGATTTCGTCGGCCGGGCGTCCTTGATGCTCAAATCAAGAATGGTTATTCGATAGTGACTCCATTCCCCGAACTCTACCCTCACCACAAGATGGTCGATATCAGCATGTCCATAACATGAGTCTCGGGAATGACTAATAAAGTCGTCTATTTTCCCCTTGAATGGTATTACTTAATATTTCACTTGTTTGAAATATATTTCCAGTTCGATAACCCCAACCTCTATTTCCCACTCCATAGACATCTTCGACTCCGAGGAGATGGGCACTTTCGCAGAACTCTTATCGCCATACTGTGCCTCACTCGAAGGAATAGATGTATTTGCGAATGCCTCCAGGAATAGGACGTAATCAGACCGACTGGCCTCAATCTGAAATCGAGTAATTCTGCCCATACACTCAGCTTTGGGACAGTCCCGTGTATTCTAACAAGCCCACGGCCATCTTGTGGACGGGCAACTGTGAAAACTGCGGAAATGGGGAGAACCAGGTCACAAAGAAGGGAATAAATATCTAAATATCCATCAAATAGTTGAATTCTGTAAAATAACCGCAATAAATGTGCACCTCTGCAAATTGAGGGAGTCGATGGACACTCGAATGTATTCCATCGGCGTGTCAGTGATGGCAAACTCGTTAGTAATACTCAAATCACCAAAGTCGGCTAAAATGCAGTCATTTGAGTCAGCACATCTCGGAAATCTCACTTCCGGGGCATTTACATTTATCTACTCGATTCTAATTTGAAAACATACATTTAATTTAATTCTGCTTTGTCTTTTTAGCATTTTTGCAGATTTGTGAACAGCCAGGTTAATCTTCTCCCCTATTTTTGCTGAGGGAGACATCGGGCCGTCTGTCAGTATTTTCAGATGGTCCAGAAATGTCCAAAAAGGAGTCAACACTTTTGTCAAATAGACAATTCGGATCTTCCTCAGGAACAACTCGATTTCCATGTATTTCTCCTGATTCCAGACACGGATACTGCCATGGGCCACTCGCATGTTTTTCTCCGCAGTCACAAAATGACGGTATGGACAGTTTTCCAACAGTGAATCCACTGCCACACTTCCAAGTTCGAATTTTATTGTATTAAGGTCATCAGTAAATTCCGTCACTGTCGAAAGATCCTTCACTTTGATTTCCACTCGTTCGTTTTTTGTGGTTGTCATTTCCAACAAGATTGAGTCTATTTGTGCTGTAAAAACAGTCTCCTTGAATTCCACCGAGGACAAATTAGTCGGAATGACTTGGCCGTGACTGTACGACGAGAATGTCTTAATCGAGCCTTCCTTGGGAACACGAAGAGAGGAAACGAAAGTGAGAATCCCCACAAACACGTCTTCATAGACAAACAAACTGAACTTAGTGAATCGTATATTTATATTCAGTCTCACCCCTCCATATATCTCCACAAACCCAGGATTGTCTCTGTTAGCCTACATGTCCTCATACTACGTGGCAAACCAATGTCATGTCCACAGTCAGCAGACAACCCTGTCGAGCTGTGTCGGGAGAAGACAATATTTGCAAACGCCCATCACTTTCGAGTAGTTTGTCCAGAGAGAGAGAAATTATTGAGAATGTCAAGTTAGTGGCACGTGTGTTTACACTCATGGCACATTTCATAGAATTAATTGTCAATAGCAAGTCGTGTGCATTGATTGTCAATTTCAGACAAACCTCCATGCTTATACAGGCAGGGATACCTTTTGGATTACAAAACATAAATTAATGATGAATAAATCGACGTTTTCGGATACTTCTGGCTCGGACTGCCGAGTTTCCAGCATTTTGGCCAGTCTATATTCATTCTCTGCTTGATTGATGGAGCATATCTCTTCTTCTATCTCCCGGTCTGGTGACTCCAACGTTGGTAGCGTCTCAGAAAAGGCCAGCAACTTTGTCATTTTGTCTTGGCTCAATATCAATTGAATCGAAGGCAGTTCTCCATCCACCAGAAATCTACAAATGTAAATCAAGCATACTTTGGATATTGAGGATCCACCAGGATGCACTTTTTGATGTGGAGATTTATGGAAACTGGGAGTAGCAGATGGAAGGGGGAGTGGTCCTGCTTGATTACATGTCGCCAGTCGTCATCTTAAATGGATTAATAGATCCACCCTTTTCACACAGAAGAATCTGAATTCGGTTGAGGCTGACCAAGTAGTGGTCGTATATTAGTTCTTCTACTTTTGGGTGTCCAATCCAGTACTCGGGATGGACAGGAGGGTTAGTTTTCCCAAGTCGGCCACAATGAGTGAAGAGTGTCTAAGCGAGGTCACTCAGTCAGGCCACCTGAAATAGTCCCCAGAGTCAGGAATGAGTAGTTTAATGGCTTCAAAATCAAGAGAAATGTCTGCAAAGTGTTTGCTCTGGAGTATGTTCCTGATCCCCGTCGACGACTTGTCCCGCAGTTCTCTAATCCTTTCCAATGTCTCCATTTGATATCTGCACGTGGGAATACGAACACAACCCTTTGAACACCAGCGAGTCGGGCGGAGTCAGAAAGCAAATGAGATCTCTGGCAATGTCCTAAGAACTGACCACAGCCGCCTACCTTTGTATAGGTTATCAAAACTGGCTGAGTCTTCACTCGGACAAACACAGAACACTCTGTTTTGACAGGGTTCAGTTCAAAGTCGCCGTCAATGAACGCCTTCTTGTCGACAGTAACCATGTTTTCCATAAATGTATAATATTTCCCATCCTCTTGGGCATGGACTATTTTAAGACTGTGGAGGGACAGTTTCATTCTGAGTAAAGACAGGAGAACACCTTATTCCGTTCGAGGAGGGTCGGTAGAATATTGTTGAGCTGAATTTGAATGACTGCAGTCTGATTGGTCTGGTTGTCCTGAATATGTCAGTTTGACTACACAAACCGATCATTAACTCGAAAAGAAAAGGACCTCACGACGAGGCTCAGCGAGTAGGCAACATACTATGACATTTGGATGTGTATTATACATCGAGGGGGTAATTGGACGAGTCCGGCATGTCGTCGCTATATCCGATTGCTTCGTGGAATTTAATGCGTTCTTGTTCCGTGAATTCTAACTCAAAATCCTTTTCTACAATTCTCAGATCAAATGGACTTAGTGTGCTCCCACTGCTCCACAGATATGCCCCGATTCGACCAAACCATCCCTTCTTGTTGGCCGACTCAGAGTTCTCTCAAATACCCATGATTATCAACTCACCTTATTTCTGGCAATCTTACGGGCTAGTACTAGGCAGAATAAGTCAAGCTGCGTCTCCCCAGACTAGTGGATGGTAACTTGCCTAATACAGAAAGGTGCGTTCTGGTCTCTGCGGAGATATTCCTGTCCCCCTTTGTCAGCAAGCAGTCGTATGCCTCGATGTACTTTTTGAACACGCGATAATATTCGAGAGTTGCCGCAATATTTCGATATTTGCTTCTGATTTGTGTCTCCATTATGCACGTGAAGGCATATTTCCACCTGAGTAATTCGGAATAAATACATCAGGCGCAGATTTGTCTTCAAACTTCCTGCAGGGCGGAATTTTCGATATCTGAGAGCGATGGACCGTAGATTGAGGGAATCCTGCAATTCTAGAATGCTCGCGTACTGCAAAACCGTCAAGACAACTCAAACCTGCAATCTGTCCAGCGTCAGTTCGAGGTTGCCGAGCTTTACTTGTCCTCTCACTTTGGACTGAGTGTAACCCACTTCTCTCGGCTTCATGTTTATTTCCAATTTGGCATCCAAGGACAGTGGAAGTAGCACTTGTCCAATAATGCTCCCATTTGAATGACCTCCGATCGTCCTGCTCAAATACTCCTAAGATTTAATTATTCTCAAACTTTTATTTCATGAGCGGATTTGTCCGCAACGAGACTCTGGCAGTCAGCATCACAGTAGACGGTCAGCGATCGAAGTTCAGCTAGCTACAATATTTTGACAATTAACATAAATAAATCAGTGTACCTAAATACTTATTAATTAATTATTTAATTTGTAGCTAGTTAATTAATAAATAAACTATTGCATAAATCTGTCATGTGGTCACCTTGTTAAAAATGAAACGAGTCTCAGTGATGATAGTTTGCTTCCAATCCTCACCCACAGTCTACGAATGGTCAGTCCAAATGCCTTACTCTGACGACAATATCGTTCAATGTGACCCCCAATGACAATGGTTTAGTCACATTGCTCGAATCCTCATACCGAATATGCACATTCCTGACCGTCAGCTGAATATTCTTGATGACCTGAAGTAGAATCATCTCCACATATCCCGTGGAACCATGACTCTCTACCCTCAACACTCACACCTCACTTGTGGGTTGACTGTTGCGCTCGATTCTCTCCAAGTCTGCCATTTTCTTAGCCTGGGTGAGCCTGTCTTCCTCCTCCTGGTTGTACGACTGGCCTGGGAGTGAGGAAAGTGCCCACCATCGCTGGGCCGACAACACACGAGCACGTCCGTAATCTCCCCTACGACGGGGGCCTTGTAGATATTCGTCCAGGGAACTTGCAGGCGAAATGTGCCTGCTGAGTGAGTCCCATTACCAATGTGGCCGTAGATTATGCGGACTGGAATGTTGTTGTCTTCCTGCGTGATTAGACAGGTGGGGTACAAAGATGGTCGTCCTCAGGGTCAGGTCTTTGAGGAGGATGTCGCCTATTGTGGGTGGTTTGTTGTTCTACCTTTCCAAATGTTCGTCTTGAGCTGGTCCTTGTCGAGGTTACAAATGTAGTCCCCCAGAGCTCGATTTAGGATGTCGGCAACCAGACTCTCGAATACCATTGTGGGTCAACCGGATTTTATTCAGTGAATATATATTTATTTATACACCAAAATACTTAAGTAAATAAAAAGCAAGTGAGTAGATGTGGATACTTTATATATTCAGTCGGCCAATCAATAAATCTTTATGGAATTATATATTCTAAAGAATGGACGATCAATTAATAATGATTATAAATCATCCATAAACTCTTCGAATCATTCATTTTTGTGACGGAATACATTTTTGCCTTCTATTTTTGGAGTGTTGATTTTCTCCTAATCAGTGATTAGGTAAAGTACATGCAGGCTGACCTCAACAATGAAAACTATTCTTATCAGATTTTTTGAAGACAAATACACAGTTGGATAGAATAAAGAATTTAAAGTGATATGGCTTGTTCGACAGGAAATGAATACTTTAATAATGAGTCTTGCAAAAGTTTTTATTTTTAAGACAGACAGCCACACATTAATTTTTTATTTTGCTACTTTTTTTAATTTGGGCAAATGGGAAAGGCCTCTCCATTTGCATAATATCCTTATTAAACAGTGACAATAATTATTTTAAATACCAAAAATACTCAGAACATGGTGAAATGTTATTATTAAATCTTAAACAGAAGAAATATTATGTACGATAAAATAAAAATTGAAACGCCTTGATTAATTTGAAAACAGATCAAAACATGTGAAAAATTATAAATACAGTATAACCTCCATTTGGGGCATCAATTTTGAAAAATTGCCCCAAAAATAGAGGTTTCCCCAAAAATGGAGGTCTGAAATTTTCTTTATTTTTATAAAAATTTTAATAGTTTTAGCATATTTTCATTAATTTATAAATAAATAAAGTATTTTTAAGAACATTTAAACATGTTTTCCACTAATTTTATTGATAATTAGAGTATTTTTCAAGTAGAAAAAATTTTTATTCTATTATACACGAAAATAATCTGTTATTTTGTTTCCTGTTGCAGATTTCTTCATATGTATGCCCAATATTTTCTGAAATTGTAATAGTCTTTTAACGCATCGGGAAACAAACGGTGAATATTCTCTTCAAGGTTATTCATTGCTGTTATCGTGTCCAAGTGTGAACAGTTGCATTCAGTTTGGTCATATATTGACTCATCATTATTTTCTTCTTCATTTTCAGCAATTACGTCTGCAATTATCGTGTCCAAATTTTCTTTCTCACTGTTAACTAAAAAATTTGAACTAGGAATCTGTTGCCGACAGTTATTAATTGTTTCCCAACAATTCGTTATTGTTTCAGGATTTAAATTTTGCCATGTTTTTCCAACAATTATTATGACATGACGAAGATTTATTTTTTTTAAATTAACAATTTGTAACTCAACGTCCTCAAAATAAAGAGTAAAATCCAATAAAGCGTTAAGATAATTGGACTTGAAAGATTTAATAACCCCATGTCTAACGTTGAATTAATGAGGTTGTATTTTTTGGGAGAAAAAACAATTCAATGTTGGAAAGATGGATATATTTGTGACAGCTTGCGTTATCAAGTAACAAAACAATTTTTCTCTTTTGCGTAATCATTTGTTCATTTGTAATGGTGAGCCATAGTAATAAATATTTCTGATGTCATCCAACTGTTTTTAGATGATGAATATGAAACTCCATGTTCTTCAGGTTAAAGTTTTTCATACAACGTGGGGATTTATATTTTCCTACTAACAATGGCTTCAATTTTTCGCCACAAGCACTGACCGACAAAAGAATTTGATTTTATCATAGAAACCGCTATCATTGAAAATTGCCCGGGAAAAGAATATTCCATTTCGAACTACCCTAACAAATAGTATGTCGCGCCTACGCTGGTGACCAGAGCGACCTTCATTGTTGACCTACATAGTTTGACACTAATTACTGACTAAAGACAATTGCTAAACATTTAATATGTCGCCTCTGTGTACTATTCTTTTAAAATAAGATGAATTATGTCTGGAGAATTAAAATCAAACATTTTATTATTCGTTTCTAAAAATAAATGCATCTTAAATTTACCATCATGTTCATTTTCGACAAAACAAAGCCTCTCAAACAAATTGTGGAAAATTTCACTAATCTATAATATAGAACAACTAGCTCGGCAGCTCGCTTCGCTCACCGCGACCTAGCTCCTGCGGAGGGCCTGTTTCATCAAACAACTATAAGTTTATGTAGATGTAAAACTACCTGGTTTAATGTAACCCTATTCTATCGCCTGTTGATAACGATGTTTGTCGTCCGTCCTTCCTTGGCATATATGAATAAATTTTCTCTTCTGCCTACCCTCGAGCATCCCACATACAGCTGTCCATGTGAAAAGCACTCACTCTCTAAAAATAACCCAACTACCTTAATGACTGTCCCTGGGCCTTGTTTATTGTCATTGCAAACTTTTTTTTTCATTTTGTGGTCTATTTTTTTTATATTTAATTTTTTCATTTTTCCTTTGTAATTTCCTTTTTTTTCTTTTTTATTTTTTGTTTTTTACTGGCGGAAATGGGGCAGGGGAGATGCGGCAGGCAAGAAAGCGACACACAAAAAAGATTTAATTAATTACCTTATTAAGCTGACCGTTTTTTCTTCAGCTTCGTTTTTCCTCCTTCGGTATCTATTTAAAAAATTATTTTTGAATAATAAAAAAGTTTAGGAAAAGAGGCATACCGAAAATAAATTCTATCTTTACGAAAACTCAAGTAAATAGTTAATATTTTTACGCAAATTCTTCTGATTGCGCTGTCAATGGTGGTAAATTGTGTTAATGGTTGTGCTAATGTGGTTTCAACTATCAAAGTGTTTTTCAAAATCTGTTAATGCACACTCTATTCAAGGTCGTGCGTCAATTGGTGGTAAATTGGTTAATGATTGTTGCTAATGTGGTTTCAACTATCAAAGTGGTTTTTCAAAATCTGTTAATTGCACACTCTATTCAAAGTCGTGCAATCTGTGATTGCACATTCTGTCAAAGTCAAATATGATAATATGTGACATGGTTTGCGCGATACCTATGGGCCGCGCGATACCTGACGTGACCTTGAAATGTGCAATTATGACATTGATGGGATTAAATTATAAATCTTTTAATTAGACCGCGACTCATTCTTATCATTTAATAATTTACTAAATTAGCTAAAGACTCTCTCATTTTGACAAAAAATTATATTTGTAAGAATTTAATTATCAGAAATTAATTTTTTTGGTGGGAAACCTAAATTTCTTGAGTTATTTCTAGCGTGCAAGTATGTTTTGCAGCAATGTCCTCGTACAAAGGTTATGTAAAGAATAGTTTGGAATATCAAATTTTAAAAGATGTTTTACAGGATAAATTTCCTGAACATCTTACAAAGCAAAAAAAATATAGACTAGTTAAGAAAATTGAAAATTTTACTGTAATTAATGAAAGGTATCATACAAATTGTAAATGTATAGATTGTATCTTAAATGTGCGAATTCAGATCACAAGCTAGTGATTTGTCTGGACAATGAACCCGAAATGGAGATCGTTGCTAAAAGTTTGCATGACTTCTTGCATGGAGGAGTTAACAAAATTGAATATGAATGTCGACAACGATATTTCACAGTTAAAAATGAGATTATTCGAAAAGTATTCGAAACTGTGAAATTGTAAATTTGCGCGACCCTTAAAAGTTTTAACTTTTTAAATCCTAGATTGGAGATATAAATAACCATGTCTTTGCATCTTGCCCAAATGAAAGATTTCAGATATATCTTATAGATCTGAAAAGTTTTTCTACTATAATAAAAATTTTAAATGGATTTTAACGGTCATTGACGTATATAGCAGGTTAGTTTTTTAACAATTTTTATAGATTTGCATTTGCGAGGCCGCTCTACACTAAGTCCTCAAATGAAGTTTGTGAAAACCTTATTTTTCTTAAATGGTCCGTGTCAATTTCTTCAGTCCGATAATGGGACTGAATTCAAGAATCGTGAAATGACCAATCTATGTGAGGAATTCAATATCAAACGAATTCACGGAAGGCCAAACAATCCCCGCTCACAAGGGATTGTCGAACGCTTCAACCAGTCAATTACAAGAAAAATGGCAAAAATGATCGACAATGATAATAAAAAGTGGCTGGAAAAATTAGAAAATGCAGTGTACAGTTATAACATTTCTGTCCACTCATCTTCTAATGAGAGCCTTTTGAAAGATACCGGGGAATAAGTGGAATAAATACAATATTTTATGGTTGTAATTATAAAATTATTCCTTAGATAATCAAGTAATGATTTGTTGAGTCCTGATCAAGTCGATGATGCAAACAATTGTCCGAGTCTAATTGAAAATTCATGTAATTTGAATTTCTATATGTAGATGATTGTAATTATTCGTTTACAAGTCCGAAAAGATTGCGACTGAATAAGTTTGAATCTCCATTATCCATCTGCAGAAATTATCAGTATTTTATCAAACAATCGCAAAAGTTAAGGCAAAAGTTAAGATTATCTGGAAATTCGATTTTTTGTTAAAAGAAATTAAGCATATATAGAAAGAAATTGAGAAATTGGCTGTTCCGTTTTTATTTGTATCGCTGTAAATATGTAGATTCATATATGCATTGTGTGTTATATTTTTGAATTGTCTTGAGGAATTAATTCGTAAAAATTAATAATGGACGCATTTTTGAACAATGCCGCAGTTCTATATCATGTTGTAAATTAATGAGTTCTAATTGAAACTTTGCAGGCGCATCCTTAATTTCCACGCTGAATGGAGTTGCGAATATTTTCATTAAAGGAAGGAATTCTTTAGAATTCTAAAAATTAAATTTATATAAATGTATTCCAAAACGTGCTTCAAATTGGTTAATGAAATCACCAATTATGGATATGTTTAACCTTAAGAATGAATAATTAAATTTAAACATTATTAAAAAATTAAAAAAGTTAGTTACTCTAGAGGGGCCGCAAAAAAAATCCTAGGGGCCACATGCGGCCCCGGGGGCCGCATTTGAGAACCGCTGTTTTAGACCGTTTGCGCATTTAAGTTTTCTTCCAATTTCATTAAGATCCTTGTATAGAACAACAGAGGCTGGCCGGGTGTCTCGTGTGGCCTTTAATTAGCTTAGCTATCTTTTTACTTTAGATATCGTTATTATATTTTAAAAAAAAAGAACAACAGAAAGAGTCATTTTAGGTCTTCCTCTGAACGATGTTTTTTTCATTAGTAAAGTAATTGTTTATTGTTATAAGTGTTAATATCCATTCTAAGCTCAGAACTAGATGCGGAGAATCAAACCGATGGAAATTGAAGATGACATTGTGTCAGAAAATGATCTGAAATTGAAAACATGCATAACCTATATTCAATCAATAAATTTAGTCATAATTTGGCATATTTTTATATAGCAATCGACTGACTAAAAGTATAAGAGCAAAATGAAGACGTTGAATTAGAATAACTAATTAATTAACATAATGAGTTAAATTATTCAGCATCCCTCTCAAATGGAATACACTCAACACAACTCAGAATATCACGCCCAATCGACTCCCTGCAAGCACAGAGCACTGACCGAGACAAAATGTCAACATTCCCCCCTGCAACTACAAACGGAGACAAAACCATTATAAGGATTTCACACACACGCCCCCGCCTCCTGAGCTATAACCACCTGCCGCATAGTCCCAAACGTGTATTCCAAACTCCAAGTAAGCATCTGCCCGACCATCGGCGACATAGCACATATTTAAGGCAGCACTTCCGTTCATTCGAATTCTGTCAAAATCAGTCAAGGAAGCACCCAGCGACTTTGCAAATGAGATTCCGGTTGTTGGAAATCTTTTGAAGAGATACACTCTCCGACCGCCACCCTCCGTACTCTGCAAGTACCAATGCTCGACTCAGTTCTACTTTTTGACCTCATTTGTTACCAGAAACTGATGAGACTCGCATTTGTTGGCCATTTTTGAAGGCTCCCCGACCGGTGATGGCAGAAAACATTTCTTTGGTGGACGGATTGAAGACGACCCCACGACAGGCTGATCCGTTAGTCCAGAACTCACCTTCTTCTGGAATGTCACTGCAATCGAGACACAAAAATTGGGAAAATTGTGAACAAGTTGGAGGTTCCGTCAATCGGGTCGACAATCCACGTGAATTCGTCTCCGAGTCCCCCACATTGGGCGATGGTCTCTTCGCCAATAAATCTAAAATAGGAACTGAGAGGGACCTGTGGTCTTTGAACTTTTGGTTTTGGTAGATGAGGGTTTTTATTTTGTTTTCTATTGCCCTGTCGGTCTCGGTGACCAAATCGCAGTAGGAGGATTTGAATTCGACTTTTAGTCCTGTTTGTATTGCCTCGAGCATCATCTAAGACTATTTTATGAATATACATCGCCAGCCATGGTGGCATATTCCTTGACTGCCCTTTCGATTTCTTCCAAGTCAGTCTTGGGGAGATTAGAAAATAAGTATAAATAGTGTGTATTATCTTAACAACCTCACCATTAGAATTATAGTTTAAAATGAATTAACTAAATTAACAAAACTAGTTGCCTAATTAAGTTTTCAAACACACACAAAATTCAGCTTTTTTTACAAACTTTTTAAGATTCGACATTGGCTACCACACCTCAAAATTGGGTCGACATTCCTTAAAAACATGAATATTTGTAATGTGAATAAACATTAAAAAACAAAGCCAGTTAATTCCGAAAGTAATGAAATATCAACAATTCGATTCAAATAAAAGTGGAATGTATGACCCAGTCATCCTCCGCCCGGTGACTGGATCTGTCCTCGACAAAAAGGGGAAAGACGGGTCAGCAAAGAAGACAGAATACCCATTATCCACCAAACACTCCTCTTCACTCGCCACCCCCAATCGACCGTCCTCAACAACACTGCCCAGTCTATGAGGAGTCACACCCCCCGACAGCATATCCCCCACCATCCCCCTCATCACCTCACAATTCAGCCCTGATAGTTCTCATATCACTCAAACGTGGAATCAGCTCAGTCTCAACATTATATTCCGATATATCAAACACTTCCTGACAAAGCAGGGACTGGAGGATGACAGTCCCCACTCTGCGAAGTGATTCCCCCCACTGAGGAGTGCTCTCCTGGGGGTGGACGACCTGATAACTGACCTCCCCAAAGTCCCCCAGTTTGAAGAAGGCGTCGAACCCGAAGAACACATTGTCGGAGGATATGTCCCCATGAATTATGCCCAGTGAGATGAGATACACCACAGCCTAAACTGCCAGGCCAGATTACCCTCGAAATGTCCACAAACAAGTCATGGCTGAGCATATCCCCCCGAAAATAGACCGACTGGATGGTGTACATGCGAGTGAGACTGCCAGTCCTTCACTTGGCTAACCTGAGTTGACAGAGCTCTATTTGCATGTACAGTTGGCCTAATTGCACAAAGGCAGAGAAGAGGGACACACAGTTTGTGTGGGAAATGGTCGACATGGCTCGCACTTCTTCCAATCGGTGTTTTCTATGGTTAGAAGTGGGGTACTTTTCCTGGAGGGAGGAGAATGGCTGTGTGTACATTTTGATGGCGTACTTCTTTCCCTCACGTTTGGACTCGGCTGACCATATCTGCGGGTTATTGGGTGACCATACCAGGGTGTATGACCCAAACCCGATTCTCCGAATATTTTTAAACTCCTGTTCGAGGTATGGGTTGTGCAGTCGGCAGTCACGTTTATTCCCCTTAAGGTAACATTTAAAGTGACCTACCGAATACTGGGTATAGTTTATTTCAGTAGTAGAATATAATCAATTTCCCCATAAGTAGTGTCATTAGGGCAGTGTTTCTCAACCTTTTTTCCCTGAGGCCCATTTTCAGGGTCATATAAAATCTCAGGCCCATTGCCTTTAATAAAACTTTGATTAACAAAAAAGTATTTTTATTAACATAAAAAATCTTATTAAAATGTCAATGACTACACTGCTCTTGATGTCTATCTATCAATTTGTCAAGTTGAATTTCCAGATCTTGGTTCAACCTCAAACGTAAGTCTCCTCTCTTCTCAATCTGCAATTGATTGCGTTTTTTTGTGAGTAAATCGTTTGTTGCAGAAAATCCTGTCTCAACCAACCAAGTGGTGGGAAAGCCAAGTACAAACGGAACAACTTTTTCAAAGAGTAATGGATGAATCGATTCTACTTTCATCCATCCATATAAGCCATCCCTTTCAATATTTTTCATTAATACTTTGTTCTCCTTCAGTTCAAGAAGTTCTCCAGCAATAATAGGATCAATGTCTTTTTCACTTAATACGTCAAAATGTGCTATATCTATAATCCAACTAGGCGGATTCATTTCGATGATATCTTTAAATCTTCTAGTCATATCTTCTTTCAAGCATTTCAAGTGGTCAGTGCAGCTTGCGATTACTTCTGAGCTCGGAGCAGTTTTGGCAAAATTACAAAAATAAGCAAATTCATTTTTTTGAAGATGCATCTTCCAGAGACATAACTTGTTCAAAAAAGAGCGTACTTTCTCAGCACTATCTATCAGATTAGCATTTCGCCCTTGCAGTGTCATGTTCAGTTGGTTGACATGTGCGAATAAGTCAGCCAGGTAAAAAATCCTTGCTTTTGTATCGTTGTTATTTATCACTGAAAACAAAGTCTCAGCTTTATCTTTCTGCTTCTTGCTACAAGCTTGTGTTTTATGTCATGAACAAAAATAAGAACCATATCCCACATTTCAGCAAGACGAACTAGGGAATTTCCTTTGGAAAGCCATCTCACTTCAGTGTGCATGAGGAGTCTCTGGTGGTCCTCATGTTCACATAAATGTTGAAATAGGCGGTCATGCAAAGCATTGGCTTTGACAAAATTCACTGTTGAAACAGCGACTTTCAATGCATGTTCCATGTCATCATTGAGAGATTTAGCACAAAGATGTTCTCGATGGATGATGCAATGAATTGCCAATATATGAGGGGCAACTTTTTTTAATTTAGCTACAAAGCCATTCTGTTTGCCGGTCATAGCGCTGGCACCGTCTGTTGCAATCTGCAACAGATTTGACAGAGGGATCCCATTATCGTACAGATAGTCGTAAACAGCCGCATATATAGTGTCGCTTCGTGTGTCAATCAACTTTTTTATAAATAACATTTCTTCATGAATTGCCATTGCATCAATATATCGGACATAAGTAAGTAATAAGGCAGAATTGTTGATTGTTGTCTCATCAATTTGTAGTGAGAACTTAGAAACTTTTAATTTTTCCACAAGCTGTTTCTCGAGGTTTTCTGCCATTTCAATTTGCCTTCTCTTCACTGTGTCATTAGACAATGGGATTTTTTGTAGAATGTTGGCAGCCTGTTCTCCTAGCAGTTCTTTAGCACAGATCAACATTGCTGGCTTCACCAGACGTTCTGCAATTGTATGTGGCTTCCCCACCTTAGCAACCAGTTCACTCACTGCATAACTGACTTTTAGTGTCTTGTTATTATGCTCATTTGCTTTTTTTAAGCAGAATTCTAAAGTTTTTGGAGCATTCTTTTGGCGTAACTCCACTTTCTTCCTGAAATAGCTGCGCTCCTTTCCAACAGAAGCAGGATGCTTCAACTGTTGATGGGCGAACAATTTTGATTTCTTCATGGAAACATTTGTCATTACTAAGCCACAGTCCACACATTCAGGCCTCTTAGAATCAGCACTTGATGGGATGAAGCCTAGTAATAAAAAATCAGTCTGGTATTTGCGTGTAGTCTTCCTTTTTCCTTGTGTACTTTTGACATGAACTATACAATCAGGCCTATAATATTTAAATTTAAATATGACAATATCATTAAATTAAAAACAAATCAAATCAATTTGAAAATAATAACGAATAAAGATTTATTAGTATTAGTATTAACATATTTTCTTGAGGCCCACTCCAGGCCCAATTAAATCTTCAGGCCCATTTCAAAATTTCTCAGGCCCACAAGTGGGCCTGGGGCCCAACGTTGAGAAACACTGACTTAGGGCAGCATATGCAAAGTACGCAACCACACTAGAACTTATTCAAATATCCGCCGCAATCAAATAAATTTATTAATTAATTTGAGATAAAATTCAAAAGTCCTTGTAAAATTATAAAGACTATAGAAATATAAAATCGAACTAAAAAAGAGTCAGTTTCAATTGCCACGGCGTTGAGGGGATTCACCGAGTTCCAAATAAAAGATCAAAGCCAACCAATATCCGGATGACGTCATCACCATCGACAATCCTGGGAAGTGTGTACTCCCCTTCTGAATAGCACAAGGACAGTCCAGCCAACCCATACATCGTGTGATACAAATCAGCCACCCTACAGTCCCCAGAATGACTAACGTGCCAGGCTTGTCCCTCAGTCCGTCCCCCGTCTGTCCACAACACACCAAATACTGCGACAGTCCAGCTGGAATAATCAGACTGGCCTACCACAACTGAACAGTCCTCCACCCCCCAACGCCCGAACGAGTGAGAACATGAGCTGCCCCAACCCAGAAGGAGTAGCAGGTGTCCACCAACTTATTGGGTCGTCCATTGAAGCCCCCTCGAAGCACATTTGTCTCCGACTCAGCCACCGCTGAATGTCACCACTCCACTCACCAACAGACCAGACAAATCACATTTCCCTTCTTCCCCAATAATTGTCAGACCCGCAATGGCACAGAAGGAGTATGAGCCGTGTGCCTCTGCTTGAGGGACAGCCCCGAACCCCCCTTCGTATGTCTGGCACTGGAGGATGTAATCGGCCACTCCCTCGGTCAGTTGGGGGTCGAGGATGTCCAGGCATTGGGCAATGGAGAGGACACAGTAGGAGGCTCTGCATTCGAGGGAATGGACTACCGAATGTCCACTTCCCCGTCCTGTTGGAGGCAGAACGAGCCGTCGGGGAGTTTCAGGCTTAGAAGAAAGTTTTTCATTTTTTGTTTGTCGACGTGATGGAGGGCGTGTAGGAGGGAGAGGGTGTTTATGGCTGCATAGGAGGAGGCCACATGTCCGAGTTGTCCCTTTCCGCCTTGAAATACATTATAATGATAAAATACCTCCGAAACCTCCGCTTTGTGGGTCATATGAGTCATCGATTATAAACTTGATGGCTCTAACATTGTCATGTCAATTTAAACTGATTTCTCACTTTCGGAGGCAAGGACACCCCCAAAATAGCCAGAGAATTCAAAATCCAAAAGCAAAGCCACGATTGACTGCAACTAAGTTTCTAATTCTCAAATAATAAGCACATACTTCGAGGCAGGAAGGCAGATGTTTAATAGATTTGAGCAAATTATTCGAAATGGATTTATATTTGAGAACATATGCATTTTTGTCCAAACTAAACTTGCAATAATGAGTGTACTTTTCATTAAGGTACTCATGGAATGCTCTCGAACACAACTTCTCTGTTGATTCCTGTCATTCATTAAGGGGAATTAACTTGGTGAATATGTGTGGGGGTCGTCCCCCCTTTTGTTCGGTTTTTAAACTGACAAATTCGATACATTCGTCGCACCTCACTCAACACAATTTATTAAGGCTAACTATTTAATTAACTTTATTAAATAGTCCTACTAAAATTGATGAACTGCACCAATGAAGAGAATTTGATATCTACGTCAGGAATTCTTAAGCTGACGCCTAACTCTGTGCTCGATAAACCTCCTCCTGACGTTCACCCTTCTAAATTGCTTCTCGATCGTTCAGCTCAGACAAACTTGGCTCGTTTCCATCCTCATTAAACCACTATGCACATAAAATGGACATTTCGATTTCCCCCTTTTGTCCCATTTGCTGTGCTGACGAAGACACAACTGCCCATCTATTCCGCTCTATTCCGATCTTAATTTGTCATTCACTCCCTGGAGGTCCTATGGGAGCAAACTTGGAGGACGCTGTTGTTTCTGCTGGTCTCATTATCTAATGCTAGGTGAAATGACACAAAACAACACAAATTAAATAACAGAAAAAAAATCATGCAGAAGGATATGCAGACAGTAATTCGTTATAAAATTCTGTCATTTTGTCCAAATATATGGATAGAGTGTCCATAATATCCACTACAGGCTGGGCTTCCGTGCTGGGAAGGACTACGGGAATACTCTCTATAATTTTGATTAAATCTTTAGTCGTCGTGACGACCATATTCTTCAATATGTCGAGAAAGTCAGTATTAATTGGCACAATCGAGTTGGCCACTGCCCTTATCTTGTGTCGCATATTGTCCATCTGATTACTTACACTCTTAACCACTCCTTTGCACTTTTCCACGTACTCCTCCGCAGATGGACACGACTCCTAAACATGACCCTCTCCATTCACCATCGGAGACACTTCCATGAATGACTGACCACTTGACACAGCCACCACACACTCCGACGATTTGCGGGCTAACCTACACATCACCCGACCAGTCAAACATGTTCAAATCAACCACCTCGGTCAATGCGGGCAACTATGAATGTAACCACCTCGGAATACCTCGTCCATCAAATCCAATGGAAATGACTCCATTTTATTTAGGAGGGCCTTACAGTCACGAATGATTGCTTACACTTTTGAAATCAATCACCTCCTTGTTGTATTTCAGCAATGCTCGCAAACGAATTGTCTGACTGACACTCATCTGACTGGCCAGTTCGTTAATACTCCGAATTCTCTCATCGAACGGGAAGGGTTGGGAGTGGTACTCGGGCAATGGGGAGACCACCTCCATCCCCGGCACTTCCAACCCTCCGAACAAGTCCCTTTTCAACACCTGTTCGATCTCTCCCTTACAGATATATAATTCGACACAACCAGGTGAGATATGAGCTCATTCGTGAATTTTGTGTCATCATCCCCCATTCTTCCACGGAATTGTTCCAAGTCCATCTCCAACAGGCGAAGACCCTCCAAGTCTGATCGGACACACTCTCTCAGTCCATTCTCGAGTGGGTCAACAGGAGGGACACGTGATAACTCGTGTTTGGGAGCACATTCAATGAGATCCAACACCGTTTGTTTGGCATCATCCATAAATTGTTTTAAATGAACAATTCCCAACTGTCTCTTCTCCTCGTGGGCAATAAACTCACATTTGGTGGAGTGGAGACCCACAGCCCGCTCATGAGAACGAATAATTTTGCGAGACAACTGTCATTATTAGGCCAATAACCCACCTTGTTGACTGTACGCCTCGATTTGTAACTGGCACGTTCGTATGTATTGAACTGGGAGTCCAATTCGCCCACCCGTGCTGTCGAGGCTGCCAGTTTGTCCCCCAAAGTGTTGGAAATGGACTCCAATTGGGCCACAGTCTTCTTGGCAATGTCCAACTCGGCCTCCTTCTCCCTGAGAACACACGTCCTCGCATTGAATTGGTCATCAATCTCAAGTAGTGAGTACGTAACCAACCATTTGAATACTCTCGACAGCCAACTGATAACATTCCTCCAAATAGGCGACAGTCTTAGCCTGGTGGGACAGTTCGAGGGTGAATTCCCTGGGAGTTAATGACAGGAGTACTCAAAGTCGTCCTCCTTCATCAACACCCCCTTCCCCGTCGTGGCACATGTCAGTTGCTCCTTCAGTCGGTCGATCTCCCGTTCGAACATCTCCAATACACCACTCATCCAAACCTCCAGCAAACTGCCTCGTTGGAAGTCCTCGTTCACTTGTGGCTTGTTTTCGATTGTTTCTGCCAGACTGGCATACTCCAGTGTGCTCAGAGTCTCCTCGAATGACGAGGTGGATGGGGATATCGTGGCTATTATCGTCGTCCGAGTACGCCCGCCCAACGAATCTTCAAGAATCCTCGTCAGTTTGCTCTCTCGGTAGGGAATGTGCTTGGCCTTTTCAGTCAGAGCTGTGATCACTCGTCCCAATGTCAGCAAACTCTGATTTATCTTCCCTACCGAATCACTCAACCCAAATAACCTGCTTCCCGTGCACGTTGGTTAACCGACCCCGATCTCCCCACATTCTCACTCCCCGCCAAATCCACCAAATTAAACTTGCTTGTTTTGACCACCCTTTCTCCATTATGTGAGTGGAAGGAGTGGAGGGTCACCACGAACACAGCATGTGACCGACTACACTCACATCCACGCCTACCTCGACTTTTGATTGCACTCCGTCGCCCCCACTTGACGGTTCCTGACCCCCAATTGGAGTTGTCTGTACATTTGGTCTCGTCCTTCCACTCTGACCTGCGTCACTCCCTTGATGACCACCGAATTGGCCTACTGATGGGCATTACTCACAACTTTGGAGGTTATGTCCCGAAAGAGACTCAATTTGGAGACACACTGGGAGAACAGGTCGAAAATCTCCTCGTTGTATATCTCGATGTAGGACATCTCGATGTAGCCGTCTTTGTCCTGCAGTGAGACACCAACCATGCCTTTGTGAGGTCAAACAAGTCTGAGAGGACTCGGGGGATTATTCCCGCGTCTTTGCAAAGTCCGGACTCGGAGGATTCCAGATTGCCCTCCATTGTGTGGGTCTTTCCGGAGGCAGTCTGTCCGTAGGCAAACACAGTGCAGTTGTACCCCGTGTGGACATCTTGGACCATTGGGGAGACAATGTTGTTGTAGACGTCCTCTTGGGTGGTTAGATGGTCAAATATCTCTGAGAACTGGTATGTCTTCCGTCTGTCAAAAGAGGGGTCGAGTATATATAGTTCGTTACTATTCTCGATTCTTAACATTTTTGATTTGTTTTCTTTCTTGTTTAGTGGTCTATTTTCTGTAAAAATAACTTTTACCTTATTCGTACGAAGGATTTGATACGCTCACAAGACTCCATTTAAAAATTAATTTATTTTGCGCCAGTTTTATAATTAAACAATTTTTTGACAATATTAGTTTTTATTTTAATATTATTTGTTTTTAATCTTCAAAATTTAATTAAAAGCAATCTGATGTTAAATCTCTCCAAAACGAGTATATGTACTGACATTTTCCTTAGTACTTTTAAAAATATAAAATACATATAATCTAAACTAGATATGATTTATGCTCAATAAATTTAATATTTATTTTAATAAATTATTATGCAATTAATCATCACTCTTACGTTGTGGTAAATGCCAAGCGGAAAATCGAAAATATCCATAAAATACATAGAAGATAAAGTCCGCCGACGCCAGTCACTGACAAAAAGAAAACAAGGACTAATGAAAAAAGTGTTTTTAATTTGTGGGGAATGTAGGCTTATGAACTGAATGTCCTCACTCGGAGTGAAGTAGCCATCGTAATAGTTTCCCCCAACCATAAGGTCTACGTGTTTGCCACAGAAATGCTGGATTCCTTCGTGAGTCCGGATAATGGGCCCAATCCATTAATGGACTATTTGCTCACAAAATATAATCTGGACTACTCCAGCATTATGCGTGAGGACACATCCAAATACTCTGAGGACGACCCGGAAATACTTTGAATCATATATTAATACGTCTTTTTAATGTCGGATTTATGTGGTTTATTATCATATCTACACGCCTTTCATGTCTCCCTCCTTAGTTTATAATTGTGTGTAGATACACTGCATGAATGTGTTAATTTATAAAAATAATGAGCTAAAAATCGTTCTAAAAGTGACTTTCGAACAACTCAGGGCGGAGACCTCTAAGCCAGTCGGCCATTCTGTGAATAATAGCAAACAACAAACATGGCCTTTCCACACTCATTGGTCACCAAGTCAGGAAGAATGAACTGGTCATAGAAAGATGAGACTTGTCCCTGGTTATATAATTGGTAATCACACCTCAAATTCAGTCCAATCAAGTTGTGGCAGTCCATGTTCTTCCCTTCTCTGATTATAGGCAGTGTAATTGACCTACAAACGTGGACAGGACAACCAACACTGTCCAACAACAGTCCATAACTGGGGGCAATGGGGGCGAACACCTCCAATATACAAACTACAGTACTTTCCTCAGCATGAACAACTGCCCCAAATATGGTGGCCCAATCAGCCCTCTGCACAGGGAAATGACCACGCCTACAATAACATGACAAATCACCAATCATCTTCCTTATTTGGTGCAACAAAAAACTCTGTCCAACAATACGAACAGGCACGAATTGAATAGTCCCCGAGTCCCCCGGAAGGGACAGAGGAGGACACACCTCGACCGAGAAAATATGTCGGTGGTTGGTGGCCATCCTCATTTCCCTACAGTCAGCACACTCTCCTACGTCCGGGCAGTAAAGTTGTGGAAATTGTGAGTGCCTCTGAAAGCCTGCAGATACTCGTCCGCCTGCATCAGCTGGGCCTCTGAGGACTCAGGAGTGGGCTAAACCTGAAATGGCAAAGTTTCTCCACTCGAACTGGAACATTGACACAAATGGGATACCAGGTCGGCCACTAGGGCAAAGGACGGGATATGGTATATATATGTTCTTGAACTACACAGGGTACGACTGCTGAAAGCTTTGGACACTTTTTGGGCACCTGGGAAATTTAAATTATATTTATTTTATATTTTGTCAATAATTAATAATAGATATTACAAATAACACGAATGTCAGGTGGGAGAACTGCATTTATGTCATCAATTTTGTTTTCGACGTGTGAAGTCAGCTATTTTCACCACTAATAACAATACTTTTAACGAGACCATATTCCTCAGGGCAGACACCCCCTTGTCTGTACGGGCAGCCCTCTGGAACTTCAACTACGAGTAATTAAAGCCTCCAGACTTTGTCGAGGTTATCAATGTTGATCACATTTACTTGTAGAAGTGCGTCTATAAGCTCACCCTCTATAGTTCTGACACCCACCATCCTATCGTAGGTTTACTGAATAAGTACTTTTGCATTCCGTAATAATTGGATCCGTTGTAGCAGAGCACCAGTCCGTATTTTTTCTTATTTAATTGCCACAACTATTTTTGTTATTTTTAATATTGGACTATTCTATTGGAGGTTTTCGGCTTGGGTGACTCATGTTGAGTGTCCACGGAGTCCATTTAACACGACCACACGAACGCACGAGATTGATAGTTTATTTAATAATTCGACTTTTAAGATGTTATATTTTTGAATACTTTCCTATTATTTAAATAAATTTGTTCTATTAAAATTTATAGTTAATTGAAACGTTTTAGAATAAAAATGGATCATATCAATATTATAGTGTGAGAAATCATTATAAACGTAGTTGTATTAAAAATAGCCATATCCAATTATGTTGAATTGATTCTTCGATGATGATGGAAATTAAAAGCAAAAAATATGACAAAAATAATTTTGTATGGCAAAAGATGATGTATTGCAACTTAAAACAAACAATTTCAAAATTTATGTTATGGGAAGTAAAATGGTGGGGAAAACGGCTCTAATTTCGAATTATTTGTGGAATAGAAAACTAAATGGATATGTCCCCACCATCGGCGACACATACGAGGCAAAACTGGAGAACATAACTTTTAAACTCGTTGACACTGCCGGGACTTTGTTGTGTCCGATGATGATGAAGATCGCAATAATGGAGGCTGATGTCATCATTCTTGTTTATAAAAACGACGACGAAATGTCTTTCAAAAAAGTGAACGACATTTTTAACCAAGTCTTATCGTTGAGAAATAGCTATCCTCCCTTCACAGTTTTTTTAGCCAATCAGTTCGAATATAACATAAATAAAATAAAAACGGAATCCCACTTTTCCACCGTCATTTATAAGTTCTCGGTGATGGACGACACATTAGTCACTATTTTTTTCAAAGAACTGTTGCTCGGGTACTTAAAACCTGCTAGTTTCAATAACAAATTTTGCAATTTACGGAAGGCGTCCCAACCATCAAACAATCTGAACAGCAGATTGTATATCAATGCTCGAGGCCGTTCTAATTTTTTAAAAATATATTTTCCACAAAAAAAACATGAACGATCAGGTTGATTCTTAATAATTACTAACATTAATTACTAACATTTCTGGAACTATTTCTCAATTTTCACTGCTATTTTTAATATCTATGTTGATTTAATGAATGAAAGAGGTCGTTTAGATACGTTCTAGAATATGGTTTATGACGGGTGTTTCGAGATGCGGCCTCACTAGTCTAGGCTGCTACGAAACGTGTTATATTAAAATGTTGAAACTGTGGTCTCCTCGTGCCTCGTTTCCCAATTTTAATACCAAACAAATTATTAATAACAAATTTTTTGATAATTTAACGATCCCGTTACACATATTTTGAAACTTCCACCAATCTGTCTTTGAGTAATTAAAAACGTGTTTTAATTTTCCTCAAAACGTATTTCTCATGCAAATTAAAAAAGATAGACATTCCATGACTTATTTGCCCCACTGTATTTCAACTTCTTTCAAAGTGTATTTCTGGGATTTTGTTGAGCAGTTTTGACGATTTAAGCACTAAAAATCGTTAAATTGTGTATTTATTATAAATAGCCTCATCTAATTATTCGAGATTGATTCTTCGGCAAAAATCGAAATAAAGTTAAAAATACCGACAAAAATGGTTTTATGACAAGCAACGGGGTGTTACAACTTAAATCAAACAATTTCAAAATATATGTAATGGGTAACCAAATGGTTGGGAAAACATCTTTAATTTCGAATTATTTATGGAACAAACAATTGAATGCATATATGGCGACTATCGGCGACACATACGAGGCAAAACTCGAAAATATAACTTTCAAATTGGTCGACACTGCTGGTGCTCTATTGAGCCCGATGATGTTGAAGATTGCAATAATGGAGGCTGATGTGATCATTCTCGTTTACAGGAATGGCGATGAGTCGTCTTTAAAGAAAGTGAATGAAATATTTAGTCGTGTCTTATTATTGAGAAACGTTTATCCCCCCTTTACGGTCTTTATTGCCAATCAGTTCGAAAATGACGCACACAAAATAAAAACAGAGTCATATTGTTCCACTCTCGTTTACAAATTTTCTGTGATGAACAACAAACTGGTCAGAATTTTTTTTAGAGAAATGTTGTTTGAATATTTAAAGCCCAATACTTTAAGTAAACAATTTTACAATCTACGAAAAGCGTCTCAACCTTCGAAAAATCTCAGTAAAAGATTTAGCGTTAATGCTGAATCCAAAAAACTTACCACAATATTTAGAAAAATGTTCAGGTATAAAAAGGCCTAAATACGTGGTTTATTACTAACAGACTTAAATTACTAACCGTTCTAAAATATGCTCAAATTTTTCATTTTTTAGAATTCTAAATTTGACTTGAAAATGTTTTTTGTTATGTTTTTATTGTATTGAATACAATTAATAACAATTTGGATATATTCATCATGTAATTATTATTTGTTTATGCTCATTTTCTGACAATTTAATGGAGAAGCGTGAACAAAAATATATTTGTTGTCTTTTAAAATGGACTATGAAAATGAATTCTTGATAATTCGATTAAATAAGTATCATAAAACTTGTGTTCAAAAATTTAAGTTTTACATGATATTTCTGCAGCCTTACCATGCTGCATCAAGTAGCCTTGCTTCTGTGACTAATTTCTGCTCATTTTTAAATGATTTTTCCGCATTCCTTTCAAGTTCAGCGTCTTAAAAAAGCATCGA